>NW_026945577.1:2103144-2255644 GCF_034702125.1 Engraulis encrasicolus | reverse complement strand
ACTGGTGGCTAGCATGTGTTGAGGAATGTATGCCGAGCACTGGAGAGGTGAAACTGAACTTCCTGCATCCTCATGGACCATCTCCATCCTTCACTTTTCCCTTCAGACCAGATAGACTTGTCATGGATCATCAGGATGTGCTTCTGGTAGTGGAACCTGTAACTGCAACGGGACGTACTTATACATTATCTACAAAAGACACAGCTGCTGCCTCAAATGCACTGGTAGAGTACAAAATGAGAGTGTAGCCATTGATTATCTCTTTAAAGTACGGTAAAGGGAAGATGACACAGGTACACAGAGAAGGAATGTTCAAAAATTCACATATCATCATTTGGTGTGTATAAATGGACATCTGCCTTAGTTTCTGAAACCTGGGACCATGGAAACTGACCATTTTTGTTTTGTTTTTGTTTTGTCATGTGATGCTACTATGGTATTACCATATTATTAGTAAGTGGTCTGTATGATGCCATTTTTGTGAGTCAAATTCTCTCTGAAATGAATAAAGAACCGAACACCAGCATTTGAGGTGTTGCTAATGACATTGCCGGCTACGTTTGGACAAGGAACTGGCCATTTTAAAATATATTTTTTTTAGATATTCAATTTTTAATTTTTCAACTTATCATAATTTATATTCTGAGAGTTGTTGTATTCCAAGCTGATTGTGTAATATGTAGAGCCAGAAAAGAGCTTTCAAATAACACCACAGGCATCTTTTTGTGACTAACACTGACGGGTACAGGTCTTTTCGTCGAATGGATTCATGAGAGGGGACCATTCGAACAAAACGTTGGACCATTCGTATAAGGCAGGGGATCTTTTGTCGAGGACGTTCCGTCTACCGCAAAAGCCTAAGAAAGGTCCTTAAAATTGAACTAAAGATCCTTAGGTTTCAACTAAACGTCCCTTCAGCCTGCCTATATTAGAAATGTAAATCAGCTTTTTTAATGCTCATTTTAACGGGTTTTCTTCAGCCTGCCTATATTAGAAATGTAAATCAGCTTTTTTAATGCTCATTTTAAGGGTTTTGTTTATTTAAATATGTAGCCTAAATCAGCTGTTAAGTTTTGTTTTTTGTTGATTTAAACATGTAAATCTATAAATAAAATGTACTTACTCATTTTAACTGGTAGGGCTATGTTGTTGGTTTTTTAACGTTTACGTCGTTACATTTTTTGACAATTTACGTTTACGCCCTTACATTTTTTGACAATTATCTAGACAATATTTGAGAAGCTTTTTTTCACGTCGTTACATTTTTTGACAATTTACGTTTACGCCCTTACATTTTTTGACAATTATCTAGACAATATTTGAGAAGCTTTTTTTTCACTTTTACGCCGTTACTTTACTCCCATCTGCGGGCAGAGAGGCGGGACCAAGCACAGCCTGCTCGCTTTGAATCAAAGCAGTGCGGTTTAATGTGTCTAGAAGTAGGCTATTGACCCTTGTGCTCGCTTTGAATCTGTAGTGCATCTAGAAGTAGGCTATTGACCATTGAGCACATTGTCATGCAGCGAGTTTTCTGACTTTCCGGTAACTTTTTAGATGCGAAGCACCAGCAACAAGAGAAAGCTGTCTCCCGACACTTTGATGTTTCTGATTCTGAATGACAACAAATAGTTCGCGCATGAGCCAGAAAACAATATAGGTCCTAACAGTGTTGAAAACATTACAGAACCCATGCACCTGTGTTAAGCCCATGGCTACAGTAGAGAGAGAGAGAGAGAGAGAGAGAGACGTTAAATCGCTACGTTAACACTGCACAGGAGCGCGTTCTCTCTCCGTCGCGTCTTTGCATGAACAAATGAAATGGTAATTGAATAATAGTTTGCCAGTATTGCAGGGTGTATTAAACCCAGTGTACGTTGGGGTGCAAGGGAGAGCAAGGAAGAGAGCAGCATCTGTGATTAACCGCTTCGAAATGTGTGCGTAAAACCTGCTGTTAACCAGTGGATTTTGTGAAGCTTGAAGTGTACCACATAAAAAAAAGCTTTGTTTGATTTCGTGTTTGTATTTTACTTTGATGTTGCCTATAGTCCTCAGTTTATGGGTATTTTCAGTTGACCCCCTACACATTTTCTTTCTGTCATGTAGGGTATTGTAAATAAATCGACCGTATTTTTTTTATCATTTTGATTTCGGACTTAATTTAGCCCTTCAATCACCCCTCTCCAATTGCAAACTTTACCCTGATAGAAGAGCATTCGCTACCCTGCACTACTCGTTAAGCACTTATTGTCTGACTGATTTTGGCTGCTGCGAATAAGGTAGGTCTATCTTATATTAAAAAAAAAGGTCTGTCACCGTTTAGGCTGAAGGTTGACACCACGAACCAGATGACAATTGCAGTCTTGCCGCGGGTCTTGAACAGTGCGCTCTCTTTCCGATTCAGATTGCTTCTTCTGAGAAGGCAACTGGCTACCGCAGGAGAGGGGAAAGGTGGCAATATTATCCACAAGCTTGTTGGATAAATTGTGTTTAGCCTATCGCAGATGAGGTTCTGGAATATTTTGTAGTGCATGGGACATTGACAAGGAAAGGTAGCTATGATATCCTCGTGAATAGGTCTTCGACTTTTCAAAATGCCTCCTGCTCGCTTTGAATCAAAGCAGTGCGGTTTAATGTGTCTAGAAGTAGGCTATTGACCCTTGTGCTCGCTTTGAATCAGAGCATCGCGCGTCTAGGCTATAGACTATAGTGCATCTAGAAGTAGGCTATTGACCATTGAGCACATTGTCATGCAGCGAGTTTTCTGACTTTCCGGTAACTTTTTAGATGCGAAGCACCAGCAACAAGAGAAAGCTGTCTCCCGATACTTTGATGTTTCTGATTCTGAATGACAACAAATAGTTCCATGAGCCAGAAAACAATATAGGTCCTAACAGTGTTGAAAACATTACAGAACCCATGCACCTGTGTTAAGCCCATGGCTACAGGAGAGAGAGAGAGAGAGAGAGAGAGAGAGAGAGAGAGAGAGAGAGAGAGAGAGAGAGAGAGAGAGAGGTTAAATCGCTACGTTAACACTGCACAGGAGCGCGTTCTCTCTCCGCCGCGTCTTTGCATGAACAAATGAAATGGTAATTGAATAATAGTTTGCCAGTATTGCAGGGTGTATTAAACCCAGTGTACGTTGGGGTGCAAGGGAGAGCAAGGAAGAGAGCAGCATCTGTGATTAACCGCTTCGAAATGTGTGCGTAAAACCTGCTGTTAACCAGTGGGTTTTGTGAAGCTTGAAGTGTACCGCATTAAAAAAAAAGCTTTCGCAGATGAGGTTCTGGAATATTTTGTAGTGCATGGGACATTGACAAGGAAAGGTAGCTATGATATCCTCGTGAATAGGTCTTCGACTTTTCAAAATGCCTCCTCTCAACATTCAACATGTAAATGGGTTATTCTGTAGTCCAACGCTATCCTGGCAGGAGAATCATTCGTTACAAATACTGCATACGCACTCAGCAATTGTGTCTGTTGGTTTTTGTCCTCCAGGTCTTCATAAAATCATCTACCACCGCTGTGATAATTTGACTACACACCGCTGAACAGTTAACAGTTTTTTAGGCTACTGTATTGACAATTGCAGTCATGCCGCTTGTCTTGAACTGTCTCTTATCGTTCCATATCGTGACAGCCAGATGAGAAGCGCAAAGGTGGGGGCTATCCGCGATCGCGGAGGAAAGGTGTCAATATCCATAGCCTAACCCTTGAACTGTGGAGCAATTACATATTGTTTAGGTTCTTGAATACTTGGAATTAGCATGGAATTAATTTTCCATTAATAAGGAAACGTGTAAGATTTATCCTCAATCCTCCCCGATAATGTTTTTGTCATAGGCCTAATGTTAACGCTTGGCACAATGATAGGCCTACTAAATGAGTTCAATGTTCTTGCAACACTTTTCCCAAGAAAAGTCAGTTTTCATTTCGAGATTCCAGAGCAAATCAGCTGGTACTGCGCTGCTCGCTTGCTGGTCAATAAACGTTGAACTGAACCGTGTTGTGTGCGTGTGTGGCTATGTGTGTACCATCGTATGTCCATGATCGTCCGTGCTCTTATCATGCAAATGACATGTCATGCAGGCAAGGGCGTCCGTTTGATTTCAAAAGTGCTGGCCCGGACAATTACCATAAACCCGAGTAAGGTTTGAAAAGTGCTGGGTACAAGATAAGGCTACTTCCGATTTGAGGTTTCATGATAAATAGCCTAATAGGCATTGCCGTATTGACCAATGTGGCCATGTTAAAAATTAAAAGCCATCTGCGCTGTCTTGTTTATTTCTGATATCCTGCGCTGAAGTCATCTTTATCATACATATTATTAATGCAACGGTAACTGAGTGGTTAACCCATCATAACTACATGTAGCCTTGCATAATGGTGCACATCAATTTGTTGTCATAACTTCGCTCTGTCCCTTTTGATTTCCTCAAGCAATTCATCCCTTTTGTCATTGTCCCTGTTTTACTGTTAGTCTTATGGACCTAGGGCGTATCGATCACCATTATTTGCCTGAAACCTGCAAACTAAACACTGCATGCGCGCAGCCACACAGAGCATTCTCTGTGTCAAAGGAACCCTTTCTCCGCGCCTGTGCGGCATTCTCCTTATCGCTCCTAGAATGGCAATACTTTATTTTGCATAATTCACGATTATCTGGATATACAGTCCCAGGAAAAAGTTTGTACACCCTTTGAAATTTCTTACCTTTCTGTCAAAATTGGTCATAAAACATGGTCTGATCTTCCCGGAAATCACAATAAGGAACAACCAGAGTCTGCTTTAACTAATTCAACCCAAACATTTACAAGTTTTCATATTTTCATTGGCCATAAGATGTAAACATTCACAAGACAGCAAGGCATATGTAAGTACACCCTTGCATGAAATAGGTTTTAACCCTAAGTTAGTCGCAATAACCTCAACCAGATGTTTCCTGTAGTTGCAGATCAGATTAACAAAACAATCTGGATGTATCTGGTCTCCCTCTTCTTAAGAAAACTGCCTCTCGTCAGCAAGGTTTGTGGGATGTCTGGAGTGCATAGCTTTCTTGACTTCATGCCATATAATCTCAATTGTTTTTTTGTCAGGGCGTTGACTGGGCTATTTCAGAATGTGTATTTCATTATTATGAAGCCATTCTAAAGTTGATTTGCTTCTAAAGTATGGGTTGTTGTCACATTTCAGGACCCATACTCTTGTGTGCTTCAACTGTGTGACAGACTTCCTCACGTTTCTTCTGTAAAATATCACAATAAACTTGAGTTCATTGTTCCACTGATAATAGCAAACTGTCAAGGGCCTGAGGCAGCAAGGTAGCCGCATATAATGATGCTCACGCCACCATACTCAGAAGAGGAGATGTGACCAAGAAAAGCTAAAAATGGGATTCATTCTGCCAATCTAAAATTAATGGGGTTTCTGTCCAAAAAAATATTGCTGCACCTTTGAGGTTTGCGAAAAAAGCATTTATATGCTTCATAGAATTACTGCAAAAAATTCTGTAGATAAACGTTGAAACCAAAGTTGAATTGTTCATTGGAACACACAATGCCATGTTTGGAGGAGAACTGGAGAACCACACCTTCACCAAAACATCATCTCCACCTTTGAGTATGGTGGCGGGAGCATCATTATATGCGGCTACCTTGCTGCCTCAGGCCCTTTTCAGTTTGCTATTATCAGTGGAACAATGAACTCAGAAGTTTATCGAGATATTTTACAGAAAAAAGTGAGGTTGTCTGTCACACAGTTGAAGCACACAAGAGGATGGGTGCTGAAATGTGACAACAACCCATACTTTAGAAGCAAATCGACTTTAGAATGGCTTTATAATAATGAAATACACATTCTGGAATAGCCCAGTCAAAGCCCTGACAAAAAAACAATTGAGATTATATGGCATGAAGTCAAGAAAGCTATGCACTCCAGACATCCCACAAACCTTGCTGACGAGAGGCAGTTTTCTTAAGAAGAGGGAGACCAGATACATCCAGATTGTTTTGTTAATCTGATCTGCAACTACAGGAAACATCTGGTTGAGGTTATTGCGACTAACTTAGGGTTAAAACCTATTTCATGCAAGGGTGTACTTACTTTTGCCTTGCTGTCTTGTGAATGTTATGGCCTTATGACCAATAAAAATATGATAACATGTAAATGTTTGGGTTGAATTAGTTAAAGCAGACTCTGGTTGTTCCTTCTTGTGATTTCCGGGAAGATCAGACCATGTTTTATGATCAATTTTGACAGAAATGTAAGAAGTTTCAAAGGGTGTACAAACTTTTTCCTGGGACTGTATTTGGCTAGGTTACTCAGCAAAGAACATCATTAACGTTAGTGAGGTAACTTTTGGCGTGCTGATACAAACACCAACGGTGAATCACGACGCAGGCCCTACTTCCCCAACCATAGCCTACTGAAAAGGTCCATAGCCATTGTGTTCAACGCCCTTTGATAGGCTCTGCCTGTATCAGGGTCGATAGGCTAATGATGATGGTCAGGGCGCACATCAGCGTTTGGGTTGTCTATGCTTTTTTCTGGAATACTGTGCCGATTAGATAGAAATGATCATGTTATGAACCCGGGTTTAGTAGATATCGCACGGTGAACGAGGCAGCCTGCAAACAGTTTGAAGCGCAATGTGGCTGTAACAAGTTAGAAAGTAGCCAAACCATGTTGCTTGTTAACCTGTTTAAATTATGAGCGTTCCACGAACTATCTTTCTTTGCGCACGCTATAAACTATGGTTAACTATGTATGCTTTATAATGTTGGTAAAGGCGGGATAAGCGGGATAATGTATTGTCCACACGTGACTACGGAAAATACATTTCCCTTCAGAGATAACAGCACTCCGCCTTCGGCGTCGGGGGTGTTATTCGCCCCGTAGGGAAACATTTTCTTATAGTCATGTGTGGACAATACATTATCCCTTAGGCCTACCTTTAAATTGATGTCGTAGGCTAAATTTTAAAACATTTCGTTGATATTGTAGTGGTGCAAACGACTGTAGTTATGAGATGGGCGCCAGCCAGGCAGCAAGACTGCCGTTACCTTTCCAAAAATGAATAAAAATCAGTGACCAACACATTAGAAATAATTCATATCAACACAACGAATATCTTTTCTTACGTTTAGTAGTGCACTTTTGCAAAACCCTCTCAATTTGGAACAGCTCACATCAATGTCTGGCTTTAGCGATTCTTGCGAATGGTGATCTTGGCGCACACTTCATGGTTCCCTCTCTCTTGCTCTCTCGGCTTGTTGCTTCCTGACAGTCTCACCCGCCATTTGAAATTAACTCCATTTTATAGGCTGCACGTGTAGTTCACAGGGGGTAACGCTGTTATCTCACTCCGGAGGAGGCAGAGGCAGTCCGTTACAATATAGTATATATAAAATAGGCTATAAAATAGGCCTAATGATAAAAAAGCAGCCTGAACTAAAATGAATAATTAATTTTAAAAAATAGAGACACACGCATGGTTCTACATGGTTCGATTTTTGTTTTCATTGCATTGTGGTGGTAGGCACACAAGTTTGATAAAATATAAAAAATAATAGGCTAATAAAATAGGCAGACTAAACTAAACATCTGCCCAGTTACACGAAAGGTCTGCATGGATTGAACTTAACGTCCTTAGGTCTTCTACGAAAAATCCTCAGGTACTGCACGAAACGCCCCATGCCTTCTACTAATGGTCCAACGTTTTGTTCGAATGGTCCCCTCTCAACAATTCATTAGACGAATCGTCTCGAATTCACTCTGACTGATACATTCAAGGCTGAATGTATAGTGTCCTACCCTCACATGTGAACCTTTCCTAGTCTGTTTCTCCCTTAATATTAGTGTCAGATTCAAACCAATGCAGTTCTGGGGTGCTACCTTGCTACTAAAAAGGCACACCAAGTATGATTGAAATCTGGGTCGGTCGGGTCCCAAAGTGTCTGATTTCACGTGAAATGACCCTTTGGGTCAGACTGTGGAGGTCCACTGCTGAAGCGTGGGGGCTCTGTCATGGACCAGTCACTCTTCATGGGCACACAGCTGGGCACTGGAGACACTGATCTGTGTTGTTTGAAAGCTCTTTTCTGGCTCTACATAGTGCACGGTATGCAACAACCCTCAGAATATGAATTATGATAAATTGAAAAATTAAAAATTGAATCTAAAAAAACCCTTATATTTTAAAATGGCTAGTTCCTTGTCTAAACATAGCCTGCAATGTCATGAACAGCACCTGAAATGCTGGTGTTTGGAACTTTTTTCATTTCACAACTAAGGCAGATGTTCATTTATACACACCAAATGATGATTTCTTAATATTTGAACATGGATCGCACTCAATTTTTCTTCTTTCTTGTGGTTTTATTTTATTTTATCTTTGTAGGGACTGACATGACAGACGTTTCGGCTGCACAGAGCCTTCTTCAGTGTCACAGATTCAGTCTATTTCCTGAAGTCTTTTAAAGGAACAACCTCCTTGTCACCTGTTTCTAATTGCTCATTAGAGATGGTGCAGCAGGTGCCCCACCACATCAAGCTTTTACGCCGTTCATTAAGTGGGGTGCCCTCTGCGCCACCTGTTGGAGCATAACAGACACTTCAACCAACAACAGTGACACAAAAGATAGAGAAGGGAGCAAACATTAAAAAACAGCCTAGCCAGTTACAGAAAACAAGTTAGTTCAAAGTCCTCATTCATGCCTTTTGGGGACATTGACTGAAGATGGTACATACAGAATGCTTCCCTTTGAAGAAGCATCTTGTCCAAGTTGCCTCCCCTCCGTGGTGTGTGTACTTGTTCAATGCGTATACATTTTAATTCTTGTTTTTTTCCATGAAGTGTCTGGCAACCGGTGACGTTATGTCACCTCTTCTGATGGCTGATTTATGTTCACTTAATCTAGTTTTTAATGATCTTATGGTCTTACCCACATATGACATCTGACATGGACATTGTAAAAGGTAAATCACCTTTGTAGAAGTGCACGTAATTAAAGAGTCGATTTTATAAACTTTTCCTGTTTGATGATTTGTGAATGAATTGGTTTTTAGAATATGCGGGCAAGCCGCACAATTTCTACATGGGAAACATCCTTTTATGAAGGAAGCTCTTTTGTCCTCACGAACCACGTCAGATCTCACAAGTAGGTTACTTAGATTATTGGACCGTTTATAGGTAAATAGAGGGCGTGTAGAGAATGTATTCTTCAGAGAGGGATCTGTCGCCAAGATGTGCCAGTGTGCGTCAACAATATGTTTTATCTGTCTCGATAGGCCGTTATAAGTTAAAGCGTAATTCACAGAGAAAGGTCGCGACTGCTTTTTGGATTTCATTAAGAGTTCTGAACGCTCAGAGCATCTGACCTTCTCGTATGCCGTGGATAGCCACTGGTCTGGGTGAGGAGGATTAAGAATTGAAAAGGCACCGGCAATCGGCAGAGATGACCCACAATTTTGTGAGAAGTGGTGCGAAATTCTGAATCACAGTTCAATGAATCTGATGCTACTCGTCGTCAAGCAGTCAACCAAAGAACTACAGGCTGTGAAGAGCTCCATCAAGGACTGCGTAAAAAGGACCGAAGAAAACCACAGCGGCAAAGATCTGGAGGAGATGCAGAAGAAGTTGGAGGAACAAGTCAAGAGTTTCCGAGATGACATGATGAAATTCAAATTGCGAAAATTCCGAAGAGACACCATGGACTACAAGGACAACAGGGCCTATAAATGGCTATACTACCGACCAGGGAGACCAAGGCCTCAAAGGGATCAACGTCGCCAAACGTCCTCCACATCTTCACTGGCCTCCTCTTCCTCGTCTGTGTCTTTTTTCGAAACAGACCGGTTCACAAGAAGCAGAACAAAGAGCAGAGGAGACGACCACGACCCACCAGGCGGGGCTCGAGGGGCAAGCGGGCGTCGAGGCAAGTGAACCCTTCTCACTTTCTTCACGCCAGCCAAGAAAATGAACAAATAGTGTTTAACCTATCGAAAAAGTCATTGACCACCGAGCAAGAAACAGTCCTTAGAAAAGGTTTGTCATTTGTCCCATCCCCGAGAATCAACCCATTTTCAGTGAAAATTGAACTGTTCAAGTTTTTACGGAACATCAAACTGAAAAGCTTCTTCAACCAAAGTGCGTCAGAGAACCCGCATCAGAGACCAAGATTCAGACCCAAAAGCACATTTACGCCACAAGTACAAAATTCATCTGTGAACACTTTCTGCCGCATAGTCGAACATGATATTGACACTCTATTGGGAGACAAGAAAACATTTGAAAAAAATATGACAAAAAACTTAACAGCATCCCAGCGTGAGGCTTTAATAACTTTGAAAGAAGACCAGTCTATAGTCATACAGAAAAGCGATAAAGGCGGTGGAATTGTTCTACAGGACACTTCAACATATATACAGAAAATCAAGGACATGTTAAGTGATGCCACCTGCTACAAAAAACTGCCCTTAAATCCTGTTCAATCATATAAAGACGCACTGAACCGAAAAATACACCAAGGGCAAGACATGAAACATCTCAACGAACGTGAAGCGAAATTCCTAGCAAATGAACACCCAGTTACACCAGTGCTTTATGCACTACCAAAAATACACAAAATCAGAAACTGACCCTCCATACCGTCCAATTGTTTCAGGAATCAACTCCTTAACAGAGAAAGTGTCTGAATTTGTGGATTACCATATCCAGCCTCTGGTAAAGACGTTACCATCGTTCACAAGAGACACCACTGAACTGTTAAACAAATTGAGATCAATACAGATAGTTGATGAAAATGACTGGTTTGTTACTTTGGATGTGTTCTCCCTCTAGCCTACACTTCTATCCCACATAAAGATGGCCTAGAAGCCCTTAATCATTTCCTAAACCGAACTTCTCTAGACATTCCAGCTGATTTAATATTGGATTTTACAGAGTTTATTCTAAAACACAATTACTTTTTGTTTGACAAGGATTATTACCTAAAATAAAACTTCAAGGCACAGCCATGGGCACTCCATTGGCCCCCAGCTATGCCAATTTATTTATGGGGAAGTTTGAAGAGGATTTTGTCTATAATAACCCTTTTATAAGTTCTGTCAAGGTCTGGTTTCTTTACATAGACGATTGTTTCATGATTTGGGGAGGGAGTGAGAGTGAACTTCTGAATTTTATCACCTTTCTGAATTCTCGAGCACCTACAATTACGTTTTCATCCGAGAGGGATCTGAAGTCCATTCATTTTTTAGATGTTCTTATCTCTAAACAGAACAACGAAATCTCAACCACTGTCTTTCGAAAAAGCACTGACAAAAGCACACTTTTAAGTGCCGATAGTCACCACCCCGTCCCACTTAAGAGGGGGTTACCACTAAGCCAATTGTACAGGTATCTGTGACACAGACGCGGAATTCAAAAAACAGTCTACTGCGCTGCTTAATTGTTTCCGCGCACGGGGCCCAGACCAGTGACTATCCACGGCATACGAGAAGGTCAGATGCTCTGAGCGTTCAGAACTCTTAATGAAATCCAAAAAGCAGTCGCGACCTTTCTCTGTGAATTACGCTTTAACTTATAACGGCCTATCGAGACAGATAAAACATATTGTTGACGCACACTGGCACATCTTGGCGACAGATCCCTCTCTGAAGAATACATTCTCTACACGCCCTCTATTTACCTATAAACGGTCCAATAATCTAAGTAACCTACTTGTGAGATCTGACGTGGTTCGTGAGGACAAAAGAGCTTCCTTCATAAAAGGATGTTTCCCATGTAGAAATTGTGCGGCTTGCCCGCATATTCTAAAAACCAATTCATTCACAAATCATCAAACAGGAAAAGTTTATAAAATCGACTCTTTAATTACGTGCACTTCTACAAAGGTGATTTACCTTTTACAATGTCCATGTCAGATGTCATATGTGGGTAAGACCATAAGATCATTAAAAACTAGATTAAGTGAACATAAATCAGCCATCAGAAGAGGTGACATAACGTCACCGGTTGCCAGACACTTCATGGAGAAAAAACACACTGTTCAAGAATTAAAATGTAGGCCTATAGGCATTGAACAAGTACACACACCACGAAGAGGAGGCAACTTGGACAAGATGCTTCTTCAAAGAGAAGCATTCTGGATGTACCATCTTCAGTCAATGTCCCCGAAAGGCATGAATGAGGACTTTGAACTAACTTGTTTTCTGTAACTGGCTAGGCTGTTTTTTAATGTTTGCTCCCTTCTCTATCTTTTGTGTCACTGTTGTTGGTTGAAGTGTCTGTTATGCTCCAACAGGTGGCGCAGAGGGCACCCCACTTAATGAACGGCGTAAAAGCTTGATGTGGTGGGGCACCTGCTGCTAGCCTCGCGAGCCATCCTACGTACTTCCGCCAAAAGATTGGCGCCACTACTGTAGTCTGGCCGTGCTTCTCTGTGGAGTGCCTGGAGCAGTAGAATTTTGATCGCAACGTACCCCCCAGAATACAGCCAATAATCGTATACGCCCCCCACGTGGGGGCGAAAGGGGGAGGACGCTCGTGACAATGACGTACACATCTGCGCCAGAGCCATTGGTCTGCGCTATGTTGTTGTTGAGTAACTGCCAGCGATTGGGTGAGAGGTGTCCAATAATTTCAAACCATAACTGAGTGCAAACTTCCTGCTTCCTGCAATCGCTTCAGAGCAAACAAATGCCAAACCATGAATATGAAATGAAATGGTAGTATTATGGGATGGTCAGGACCAGGCTAACCTGCTGCACCATCTCTAATGAGCAATTAGAAACAGGTGACAAGGAGGTTGTTCCTTTAAAAGACTTCAGGAAATAGACTGAATCTGTGACACTGAAGAAGGCTCTGTGCAGCCGAAACGTCTGTCATGTCAGTCCCTGCAAAGATAAAATAAAATAAAACCACAAGAAAGAAGAAAAATTGAGTGCGATCCATTCCCTACTACTAGATTACTTCAGAGACGCACCAATAAGACGGAAGAGCGTGGTGTGTGGAAGATAACCTTAATATTTGAACATTCCTTCTCTATGTACCTGTGCCACCCTCCCTTTACTTTAAAGACAGAAACGATGGCTACACTCTCAATTTGTACTCCACCAATGTGTTCAGCAGCAGCAGCTGTGTCTTTAGTACATGATGCATAAGTACCCTTTGAGTACCTGGAATAGGGGCACACGAGGGTGCAGGGCCCACCGAGAAAATGCCTGTTATGCCAGACGGCCAGTCCAGCCCTGTCCCTGACACTACTCTATTACTACTTCATTACAACTATCTCTTAAATGAATAAAGAACCACACACACCATTTTCAGGTGTTGTTCATGAGCTTACAGGCTATGTTTAGACACGTTACATTTTGATACTCAATTTTTACATTTGCAATTCATCATAATTCATATCTGAAGGTTGTTGTATTCTATGCCATTTGCATAGTTTGTAGAGCCAGAAAAGAGCTTTCAAACAACATCACAGACATATTTTTGTGACTTGCACGGACTGATATAATCAAGGCTGAATGTATAGTGTCCTACCCTCATATGTAAGCCTTTCCTAGTCTGTTTCTCCCTTGTATTGGTATCAGATTCACACAAATGCAAAGTATGAAAGCTTGTAAGCCAGCTTGTTAGCAAGCAAGTGCTATGCTGTGCCATGCAGGCCAGCCAGGAGGCAGGCAAGCATCTGAAGTGTTGATAGTCCAGGTTTATATACAGGTGCAAGAGTGTACCATGTGACCAGAGTCATCAGGCATTTGCCAGGTGAAGGCCGTAATTGAATAATTGCATAACAGCCCTTAGTACTCAGGTGAGGCCAGGCACTGATTAGCAGATTGGTTTAGATGGGACTGTTTGTTGCAAGAGTGTTACAAGTTCTTAAAATGTTTCAGCCATTCACACTTTCATCAATATCAAAAGGCATATGCTACTCATACTGTGCTGCATCAAGCACTTTTTGAACTGTTTCATGCTTGATCGTATCAGAGAATCTTTAACCAGTGAGAATGACTTAAGTTCTTCGGGTGGTATTGCAGCTTGATGGCGAATACGGACAAGTGGAGAATGAATGGGTTTCAATGCTGCTGCCTAAAACAACTTGGTTGCTTCCACAACGGCCAATGCTGCTATTGTGCAATACTGTTCATGCTCAATACGTGACTCAAAGTAATGTTTTCACAATAGTTGTCTGCTTTTTTTGAAAAACAGTGGAATACTGTTGCAGAATTGCCCTAAATTAACAGCTATTTTTTACAGTGTAAGGAAGTCTTTCTCCTGCTGTGTGTGTGTGGTCATTCAAAGTGTTTAACTCACTGTGCATGGAGGAGGCCTTGTTCAGTGGTGAAGCCCTGCTTTCCCTCAGTAAGGTGTGTGTGTGTGTGTGTGTGTGTGTGTGTGTGTGTGTGTGTGTGTGTGTGCACTGTAAAAAAAAAAGACTTGATTTCACAGTAGAATTTTACAATTACAAATTAAGTATACCAGTTTACGATTCACTGTTGTAATGTGCAATGCATTGTGGGGGTTGAGCGAGGAGAAAGAGATTCCACAACTGACAATGACGTTTGACCAATCACAGCATTTCTTGCTGTCGGCACAGCCAATAACGTGAACGAGCTCAATCTAAGTCTCGGCCTTCATATTTCTCTTTGAAAGCGCAATTTAAAACAGGTGTCGCATTGGTCTGCAGGGCTGGCGTGGTTGAATCAAATATCTCTCTTTATAGTTCTAGAACATCTCTGATTATAAGAAAATGTAAAAATTTCTGACACAGATAGTCTACACGTTTCCCAGAGAGATAGCTATTTGAGATCATGATTCTTGTTATGAGAACATCAGGACGCAAGCATTTCGATGAGAAGTGAGTGGATGTAGTTAGCCACAGTGGTTAAGCTGTTTTTCCTAATAATTTGAAACCGCATTTGCCCTGCTCACGTGAAAAAGTATTTATTCTCAAGAGAGCTTCGTTAATGAAAGCTTGGGTAGGCCTACGACACGTTTTCCTGACGGCTATTTTAACGGGTCTGTACGCTACGAAATGGCGAAAGTATCTAGTAGGCGCTACGGGGAAGAAGCACATGTAGGCTACGTGAGGCATCCAACATCATGCTTCGAATCATATGCTGCGGCTTCTTATAGCATGCACGAGAGAGAGGGAGAGGGAGAAAGCGTGAAGCCTAACTTAGTCAATAACTCAATCGTTTGACACGGGACAAATTGTTATAGGAATCATGCCAAGTTTTTTGTAATCCCTTGGTAGCCTACATCTAAATGACATATTAAAAATCTACCGATTTATATTTAGTGGAACACGGTCAAACAGTTTTTTTCACGGTCAAAGTTGGAGTTTCCTATTATTTTTTTCATAGGGAAACAGATATACTACGTGAATTGACTAAAATTTGAGTACTTTGGATAAAATTTCAGTAGTTTATCCAAACTGTGACAAAGATGTAATGTCCACGAAGATTAAATCGCAGACGTCTGCAAACCGCTGTTCTGTCAGAAAAGAGTGTGCACCTGTCGCCTACTCTGTCTACTTCCCACAGCGACATTTAAAAGTCTCCCATGAAATACAACATCCCACATATGAGAAGTGCAGGCAAGATGGCAACTCGCTTATTGAGCGCGGAATTGGCTACTTCAATTAGATTTCACAGGCACGCGAGCGAGGGGAGTGTGAAGGCTGTGTTTCTGTTTAACCTGACTGCACGCGCTTCTCTTCTCAAAGGGTCTGTTCAGGGCGACCGCTTGATAGCAGAGAGCGCACTTTTCGGTTTATTCAGTTAATTTCTCCTTGATTAGTTTTTGAAAGTTGGGATAGCCTACACTACTGTCTACTCCTCACAGCAGCATTTAAAAGTCCTCCATGAAATCCCAAACCAACGTCACTTCAAATAGGTGACAGCAAGCATGCACATATGAAATAACACTTCAGTGAGGGGGAAAAATCACTCTGCTCTCATATTAAAGTGAAAATGGGATTACAGAAAATTTCACATTTTAGTTTGTTCAATTTTTGATGGAAAATCGTGATTTAAAAAAATTCGAAATAGAGATTTTATGTTTAAAAAAATGGGCCGATGGGCCCCCTGGGCTAAATTCGCCTTAGGCCCCCAAATTCCTAAGTACGCCACTGACAGAACTCATCCTACTAAACAAAACTGGTGTGCTATCTATCTATCAAAAATTATTTCAGATGTACACAAGAAAATAAACAACCAATTAAGTAAAGACAAGTACCATCATTTTTTTGTGTAACTGAAAAGGAGTGGGATGAAGCTATTGCTTATATATTTACTCCCACCCCCAGAGAAGAAGAAGAAAATGATATGCACAAGAAGAAGAAAATGATATGCACATTCATGAATAATGCTGGGAAATACTGCAAATATGTGAAAATCAAAAAAGGGTGGTCTGTTCCTTTAAGCAAATTCCAGAAACACTGTATCCTCATACATGTTAAAACACTATCTTAGGAGCCCAGTCTGTTTTTTAAACTATAGTTCTAGAGCAGGAGCATCAATGATTGGAACATTCTAGGAACTCTTGTCTGTCTTGTTTCACTGCTGCCAGTCACACCCTATACCTAATCAATCTGTCAATCTGTACCTTGCCTCACTTTATTACTAATCACTTTCATGCCGTGACTCAATTATTGCCAGCACCTGCCCAATGCCTGATTACTCTGGTCCCATGGTTCACTTGCCCCACTATATAAACCTGGATTGTCACACTGCTTTGATTGCTTGTCTGAATGGCACAGCATAGCGCCAGACTCACTGGCTAATCGATTGATTAGCCGACTAGCTGGCCAGTTATTTCACTATCTGAGTGGTTGGTTTGATGACTAGGTGGCTGGTAGCATAGTGCCGGTTGACTGGCTGGCTGCCTGGCCGGTTGACTGACAACCTGTCCGCCTGGTCAGTTGACTGGCTTGTTGCCTTGGCGGTTGACTGGTTGGCTGGCTGGCTGGCTGGCTGGCTGGCTGGCTGGTTGACTGGCCAGCTGCCTGGCTGGTTGACTGGGAGCTGTTTGACTGCTGGCTGCCTGGCCGGTTGACTGGCTGGTTGCCTCGTGGCTACCTGGCCGGTTAACTGGTTGGCTGCCTGACAGGTTAACTGGTTGGGTTGTTTCATCTTTAGTGAGCCATCATTGTGAGCATAGCATGTTTGTTGGTGGTTTGTTGCAAACTATTAGATTTAGACTTGTTGACAAAGGCTTTTCCATAAAGTCCTAATTGTGTCTGCTTTTGTATTCCCCTTTGAAATGACTTAATAAATTAAAGTCCACTTGAGGAAACTGCCACTGTTACCGTGACAGCACTGTGCTGAATCATTTTGTTCTTGTGCCACACTTATGCAAGGCTGAACCTGTAGAAATATACGCTTAGAGCCGTGTGGCATCGCGGTACCATGCTATCTCAATTATGAAGGGCAGTGTCGCATCATGGTACCATGCTATCTCAGTCATGGTGGAGGATGGGGAGGTGGGACAATATCATGTTCAAGGCATCTCATCTCGTCATGAAGGCGGGCAGTGGGAATGGAGGCAGGAGGATGCGGGCGGATGCAGGGGCAGGACAGTGCCATGGTCAGACTAGTTGTTTTTGCCAGCAATTTGTTGTAATTTCACAACAATTAGCTGGCAATTATTCCCCACCAATTAGCTGTAAATTTCTATCAGAAATGTTTTACTGCGTGTGTGTATTTTTGTGAACTCACTGTGTACAGTAGGTGCTGAAACCCTGCTGTCCCTCAGTAAGGGGCTCATCATTCTTCATGGTCACAGCAGATGATGATCTGCCTGTCTGATTAGTACCCACACCACCTCCACCCTCTGGGGCGTCATCCATCCTAACGCTGCACACAAGAAAGAAAGAAAGAAAGAAAGAAAGAAAGAAAGAAAGAAAGAAAGAAAATGAACACAGATATTAAGAGGTGAACGAGCATCACTCACACACACACCAAAGAAATATTTTTAATGCTGGTTGGCAGAGCACTATTTCCCTGCTCTATAACAGCACATCACACGCTTAAAACAGCTGGTATTACATTTTCAAGGTAATTTACAGATTGCCATTTTACAAATTCAATAGCAGATACCTGATGTCATAACTAGAATTAAGAAAATTAGTGACCTGAGAACAAAGTCCCAAATGTCATATCATCTTGAAGAGAAAACTGCACCAGTTCTAACATATGACATTATTCAGTTCGTGCCCACTCGCATGTCATTTAGGGGTATGTCACAACTCCAATAATAGGCATCATCATCATCATCATCATCATTATCATCATTTTTACATACTGGAGCACTTTTACCCTAACCTGATTTACATCATCTGGCTGCGTTCGGCTACGTCACGCGGGGGCGTTCCCATGCCTCACACATCAGATGGCAAGAGTCAGGTAACTTTTACCCGGACTCAGGGCAGAATCAGGGCATGGCATGCATACAATTTCATGCCAGCAGGCCCAACATTTTCACCATACATGTTTATTTACATCATCATTACTATGTAATAAAAGGTCAGTTTAAACTGTATAGGCCTTTCTCTCAGAATTATAGCCTACTGTAAATCATGCTGATGGGTTCCTGATTGCATAATCTGCCTGTCTGAGTTCAAAAGGGTGGCGAAGTGACAAGTGAACCGAGAGTGAATTTAAAGTCTATAATAACAGTCATAAGGCCCAATTATTCAATCAAAACAATTCCGGGGCTCTTGCAAAGTTCTTGCTCAAGAGTTTAGCCTACACACAGAGTAGGCCTAAGTGACTTAACATTGCTTTCTGGTCTGTACCACAGGTGTCCGTAGGGCTTCAAAATAAAGTTGCGCGGGTCCATGGCTAAATCTCAAATGGAGCACTTGTGCACTTCGGGCACTATGTTTCAGTGCGTAACTAATACGCCATGCACACTGACACATCAATACTAAAGTGCACAAGTGCACCATTTGAGATTCAGCCCATGACGCATGGCAAGTGGTAGCCTGCGTGGTTGAGTGGAACATTCTTATCAGACTTTGTGTTAACATTAACACCTGTTAATGCATCTATATTCTATAGGCAGTCTACATGATCGGCCAGGAACAGCAATATCTGCCGTGCCTTTAGAAATGACATTCGGATTACGTCGTCAAGTTTTAGAGAGTCAAGGGCTTGCCTTCACGGTTCTATCTCAATTCGCTAATTTGACAAGATGCCGTGTCCATTTACGAAATGTACACAGGTAAACACGCTGAATCCAAGGCATAGATTAAGGGGCAGTAAATTAGCCCATGTAACCTTCGTTAAAGAAATCAAAATACAGATTGTTCCGACTGTAGCCTATGCGTAGTTCTAGTTAGGCCCATGGATAGGCGCGGCAGTCTCGGGCGCTTCTCTAATGAACTTCAGACAGAAGACAAACATCATCCGAAGTGATCCGTATAGCTCAACTTCAACAGTTGGAAATCTCAGGTCATTGTAAGCAAAATACTTAGGGTACCGCTTAAACTGTCAATTCCATTTGAAAAAGTAATTATTTAGGCCTACTTACCAACTTGGAATCGGCACAGCCACGCACGCGCAGCAGGTGAGACCGGATTGCTTTCGATTTCACCTGTTCCGGGTTGTGACGTCTCATCACAGGCGATTGGTTATTTGCATTCATCACAAGATCCATATTACTGTGTGCAGAAATCCCTCGAATGAGTTTCACAGGTGTTTAAATAGAAGTGACGCAGGTCAATTTACAACACTAGCACATGAGGAGTTATAGGTTAGGCTACACCAGTCATTCCACTGTACCTAATGGGGTAGATACAAATGTAATAGTTCCTCTGATTTTAACCCCCCTATTGAAGTCTATTTGGAAATAAAAGACTTCTCTGTGTCTGTACCCTATTTGGAAATGGCTCTAAAGGATTTAAGTCTGTTTGTGGCTACACCTAGATCATACATCACGTTATCTAATTACACATCAGGGCAACTAGAGTAATATATTCTAGAGCAGTGGTGGACAAAGTAAAAGTAAAAGTTTAAACAAAAAGAAAGAAAGAAAGAAAAACGGTTTCTTTCCAACTCAGGTAACTTATCTGAGTAAAAAGTAGACCAATGTAGCCTACTTGTCTTACGATAAGCTGATTCTACACAGGTTGGATTGAGTTTGTGGTGGGTCCTTGTTAGGTTTTCATTGTTTTTCAGTAACACAGTCTATCTCAATAGGCTAGGTAGTTCCAATGGAGTAAACAGTGTAACAGCTATGTAATATCATCTGCTACTGTTGTAGGCCTAATTACACCACAAAAGTACTTGTACTTTTATTTTGTCCACCACTGTTCTAGAGTAATACAGCTCCAGGCCTTTTTATTAGAATACCATGAAAAAGTTGATTTATTTCCATAATTCCATCAATAATGTTAATCTGTCATGGATTGTAGATGCATGGCCCAGTTTTTTAACTATTCCAATCATTATTTTTTTTCTTTTTATATACGTTGGCCTTCCAGCTCAAAAAACCCATGAATTGGGGAATTCGCATTATTAGAATATTGTTATAAAATCACATTTTTCTTCATCAAAATTCGGGTCACATTAAAACAGTTGAAATTTAGTACTTTCTACATAACATGCAATGGTCAATACTTGGTTAGGACATTCTCTGTCTTCATAATGGCCATGATGCATTTAACATTGAAGTCAATGGCAAAAACAGTGCATGGGAGTTATGGAAGCCCAGATATCCTTGATGCTTTGCTGTCAGCTGTTCTTGTTTGTTGACCTGGTGCCCCACACTTCCCTCTTCAATATACTCGAAGATTTCCATGCCACGTTTTGGTGTTAACTCACCAGTTTAATTCTAACTCAACAGAAATAAAACCCATTCATTTTCAATGAGGTTTCCATTTCTGCTGATTTAGAATTAAACTGGTGAGTTAGCGCCAAAAGGTGGCATGGAAATCTACAGGGTATATTGAAGAGTGAAGTGTGGGGTACCATGTCAACAAACAGGAAACCCTGACAGCAAAGCATCAGGGATATCTGGGCTTCCATAACTCCCATGCACTGTTTTTGCCATTGACTTCAATGTTAAACACATCATGGCCATTATGAAGACAGAGAATGTCCTAACCAAGTATTGACCATTGCATGTTATGTAGAAAGTACCAAATTTCAACTGATTTAGTGTGCCCCGAATTTTGATGAAGAAAAATGTGATTTTATAACAATATTCTAATAATGCGAATTCCCCAATTCATGGGTTTTTTGAGCTGAAAGGCCAACGTATATAAAAAGAAAAAAAATAACGATTGGAATAGTTAAAAAACTGGGCCATGAATCTACAATCCATGACAGTTTAACATTATTGATGGAATTATGGAAATAAATCAACTTTTTCATGGTATTCTAATAAAAAGGCCTGGAGCTGTATATTTCGACAGAGTATATTTAATTGTTAATTTCGAACAGGCATAGGCCTATAGATAGCAATCATTAGGATTGGTAACATTGTACAGAAACTGATCTGATTTATTACTGACCCATGGAAAGCAGTATGCCTATAGTGAATTCAGCCTGTTACCATTAGTGAAGCACTTAGTGGAGAAAAAGAGTAGAATAGAGTAACGTAGAGTAAAGCAGAGCAGAGCAGAGTAGAGTAGCTTTACTGATCCCAAGGGACATGAAGGCATCCTGCAGCATATAGGCTACACTTAATGCAGACAAATGACACATTGCACGACAGATTCATTCGATCATAGCACACACATGCATACATTCAGACATGCAGATTAATTAATTAGTGTGCAAATTCTGCAGAAATGTAAAGAGTAAATAATGAAGTCCACAGTAAATGTGTAGGTAGTAGTAGTGTAGTGTAGTGTAGTGTAGTGTAGTGTAGTGTAGTGTAGTGTAGTGTAGTGTAGTAGTGTAGTGTAGTGTAGTGTAGTGTAGTAGTGTAGTGTAGTGTAGTGTAGTGTAGTGTAGTGTAGTGTAGTGCAGTGTAGTGCAGTGTAGGGTGCCTGTTGGTGCAAAGGTCTGCACAGTGCAGCCAAGTTATGATGATGATGATGATGATGATGATGATGATGATGATGATGATGATGATGATGATGATGATGATGATGATGATGATGATGGACTTTATTAATCCCCACAGGGGAAATTGAATGCCACCTGGTCATTCACACATGCACATTCCAGACACGTAGTCAAACCTATAATAAATACATTATGTTGAAGTATTTAGCCAGCAGGGGGACCGCCAGCATAACACATCACCCCTAACACATAACATATTCCCCTTGGGGATCAATAAAGTTACTCTACTCTACTCTACTATTCAAAAATAGCAATGATAGGCTATCCTACATAATACGTAAAATATGCTCTGCTAGTAAAGTGCACATTAGGATGCTACAGTGTATTTGTGGTCAGTACAGTGAGTTCAGCCAAGATGGGTAGTAATAGGCTTCAGAGGTCTAATGTGTCTAATGTCCCCCTGCTGGCCAGCTGCTTCAACACATCTTGGTTGCACAGGGTCAGTTCATATTGTTTGCCAGTCTGTGTTGTTCTATAGAGATTGATTCCTAGCAGTGCGTAACAATAAATAAAGGATGGTGCAACCCATAGACATGGAAATATTTGGTGTCTTTTTACATTTTACGTTTTCACATATGTAGGCTACAGGGATGTCCAACCCACAGACTTGTGTGTAAATATATTTAGTATAAATGTATTTAGTATCACACCATCTGCTCGCGCTCGCGCACACACACGCACGCACACACACACACACACACACACACACACACACACACACACACACACACACACACACACACACACACACACACACACACACACACACACACACACACACACACACACACACACACTCTTAATCTGTCGATATCTACAGTAAGCCTATAATAATTATAATTATGTCTGTTTGTGTAGTTGGCTGGGGTGACGTGTTATCCTAGCACTCCCCCTGCTGGCCATCTGCAGACACAGCACATTAAAACAACAGTAACTAACATGTAACAGGCTGTCTCTATTTGATGTGTTAATATGCTAGATGTCACTCAGCTGTCCAGATTAAGGTTTAGCACATCAAAACAACACTAACTTGTAACAGGTTGTCTCTATAGGATTGATATGTTCTCCTAGAACTCAGTTGGCCATCTGCTTCAACACATCTTGGCTGCACAGGGTCCGTTCATATTGTATGTTTGGTCCCAGACTGTACTGTTCTCTATTGGAGAGAATTCAAATTCATTTTCCTTATTATTTATCATCACAACCATAAATTCCAATGATTCCTAGTAGTGCCTTTTCATGGTTTACATTTCAATAAAGAATGGTCCAACACATAAGCTTACTGTTCATTTATTTTTTTTATATTTTGGGGGGCTTTTTAGCCTCTATTTTTGGCTATAGGACAGTGAAGGAGAGACAGGAAGTGAGCTAGGAGAGAGAGAGAAACCACCGTGAAGGATCAGCAAATGACCTGGGCTGCAATCAAACCCCGGTTGCAGGTGCAGCAGGCCAGTGCCCTGCCACCATAGGCACATATATTTAATACAGCACGAGACAAGTTTATATGTGTGCACCACCAGCAGCAATTTGAAATCATCCTAGTGTGCCTTTAAAGCAGTGGTGTAGTCTACTTTGTTATGGTGGGTATACTGTACATTTGAGAATTTGTTGAAGTGGGCATGCTGTATACATTTGTGCTATTCAAATCAATGGATCAATCAATTTTAAGTGGCTATACTGAAATCCCTGAAATTTAGAAGTGGGTATACTCAGTATACCCGCATTCTACGTAGACTACACCACTGCTTTAAAGTTTTAGTAAATCACTTTTATTCGATGTCATAGTAGCCTACTTCTCATGCTGGAAATCTTCTTCTATATATTATAGAAGTTGCTGTTGTTTTAAAGCACTCTGCCTGCAGATGGCCAGCAGGGGGAGTGCTAGGATAACACATCACCCCAGCCAAGTACACAAGCGGTGATAACACAGCCAACTGCAAAGGGAAGAAACAGTTATCATGACAGTCCTCTCTCTCTCTCTCTCTCTCTCTCTCTCTCTCTCTCTCTCTCTCTCTCTCTCTCTCTCTCTCTCTCTCTCTCTCTCTCTCTCTCTCTCTCTCTCTCAGCAGAAATGAGATGAGCAACTTTCATGATGAGGAGGGCCACACAGTTTTTCATCACCACCACCAGAGGGCCACATGACCATGTGACACATCAAATGAGACAGGGGCTGTGTCTCAAATGCTGCACTTGTGCTCTTCGGGCACTGTTTTTCAGTGCCTAGGGCGCTCACACTGAAAATTTCAGTTGAGCCAGTGCACTGAAAGTGCCAGGATGATCCCCTAACAATGGCGGAAAAATGCAGTGCTTGAATGATGGACACCGCACGCACTAAACTGCGGCCATGTTGACACTGACAGGGAGGAAATGTGGCATTCAGTTCTGTAGAGGAGTTTGGTCAACAGTCTCCTAATTCTGTAATGTTGATGGGCCACCAACTTTTTCATGCCAACCAAAGTATTGTATGTGTGATTGCTGTCCTCTGGGGTGAAAGAAATGGAAATACAAGCACCAGATGCTGTGCATTGTAAACAGTAGCCAACTCCTATTTTGGCGAGCTAATACCATGCTCAGCCGTCACTTCCTTCGTAAGAGCGACTCAACTCTCTCTCGACAGCGACGCTCACCACTAAATCCAAGGGAACTGTAAGACGGTCTTAACACGGTCTTAAGACGGTTAGCAACGACAAGAATGAACGGAGCCCAAAACAATTCCTCCATAATGTCAAAAGCATGGAGCTCAGAGGGGTATACAAGAACTATGTGGCCATCATGTCGAACTCACTGACTTGGACGCCCCCCCTCTCTCTAAAGGGAGACTGCCGTAATGAAGAGATGAGGCTACGTGTATCCTCTCAAAGACGAGACCAAATGATGAATGATCAGGGACGTTTATTTATCACAAAAGGGCACAGCCGAGAACAATTAGTCCATAATCTATTGCGCCCCCTCTCTCTAAATGCAGACTGCAGTACTGAAGTGATGAGCTCTTCCCTTGGACGCCCCCTCTCTCTAAATGCAGACTGCAATGTTGAAGTGCTGAGGCCCCCAACTCCCCAACCCTTCTCTTGTCTCTCTCTGCTGATCATGAAGTTGAGTCTTTCCAACAAAGAGTGACTGGGCCAGCGGGCCCCATTCAGATTCCCATACCAGGTCTGCATATTGTACTTCTCTGTGCACTTTGTAATGCTATATCAATGTTGTTATGATGCAGTTGAGTCTTTTCAGCAAAGAGTGATTGGGCTGTCATTCATATCTGCCCAGAGAGTATAATACTTTAGCAGTCAGACTCCCATTCCAGGTCTGCATGACTTACTGTATCACACTACAGCTAAATGCAGACTGCAGTGCTGAAGTGATGAAGACATCTGGACTTGGACGGCCACATCTCTCTTTTTGTGATGTTCAATGCAGGGCCAGCGCTAGGGCACCAAATGTAGTTGAGTCTTTTCTACAAAGAGTGAATTCGGCCTGCGGGGGCCCCAGTCAGATTCCCACACTACAGGGGCCTCATGTACAAAGACTTCTGTAGATTTCTTACTGAATCTTTGCGTAAGTGGATATCTGAAAAAATGCATTTGCGCCTGGAAATCTTAAATGTATCATTCCACACATACACAGGTGTTCATGCTGATTCATGTGGTGTGTCCAATTTCCGCATGAAATTTAGTAAACATGCACTTTTTCATGCTAAGTCAGTATTGGTACATCTGAAAATGTTTGTGGAAAGTTACTTACGGAGCTTTTTTGTGCGTAAGTAAGTTTTGTACATGAGGCCCTAAAGGTAGACTGAGGTGCTGAGGCGATGAGGCTCTTGGGCGCCCTCTGCCTCTTCTTTTCTTGAAGTTCAAGGTACTAGATCAGCTGTGCATGATTAGATGTACAACACTATGTTTACAGATGCCATTTTCTAAAATGCACAAAAAGTTTGTCTAGGTCACCGGACTGATCCAGACTGCAGTGCTGAGGTGGTGAGGCTCTTGGACAGCCCGCCTCCCTCCCTCCCCCCCCTCCCCCCTCTCTCCCCCCCTCCCCCCTCTCTCCCCCCCTCCATCCTTCCAGGGGCGGTTCCAGACATTTATTCTTGGGGTGGCAAAGGGGTGGTGAAGTGTATTTCAGGGGGGCATGCTCCTACACTAAGGGAAAATTATAAACACTATATAATCGACACACACACTTATGTGATACAGTGAATCCCTTAAAGTGAAACCCTGCAACCTAAAGTTGCAATGATGTCAAGCATTAAGGCTATTGGTTACAATCAGGTCTCTTAATTGGGGTGGCAAATCATATTTCTGGGGGGGCAAATGCCACCCTCTGCCACCCATTAGAACCGCCCCTGCCTCCCTCCCTCCCTCTCTGTCTCTGTCTCTCTCTCTCTCGTCTTGATGTTCAATGCAGGGCCGGCGCTAGGGCACCCTAATGTCTCCAACTCCCACTCATGACAGAATTGGAACATCAAACTATCATCAGATGTGCATGATTGGATTCCCATACCAGGGGTGCATTTCTGGAAACTGTAGTGCATCCAGTCAGACCCTCTCTACACAGCACCTGATACCAGTCGTCACATCTGTCTGGGTGGTCAGGATACGACTGCTTCTCTTCTACATGTGTCACCTTCCTGTTCCCTAAGCCACCGCTCACACCACTTAACTCCACTCAGCCTCCCAGTAGCAGCGTCCAGACAGACCCTCTCTTCTCTACACAGCACATAACTGTACCGTACCTGTAGGGAAATTTGCCATGCTCATCATTATTTTGTATATTTGCTCTCAAGAAATCAACAAATCTTCTTTCTCTCTTTCTTTCAAGAAGAACACACACGCACACACATCAACTATAATTTGATTTAGAGATCAGTTGCCCTCATTTTATTCCCAGTGGGGTAGTCTGATAGTTTAAGCTGATACACAATGTTCTTCATAGTGAAATAACCAAATACAGTACAATAGCAATATATTAATCATCATACTTGTAAGATACGACATAATTATACTGGTCTATTGGGGGGAATCAGAAACAAGCTTTATTAGCATGGGTGTACAAAGAGGGGCAGAAGGGTTCACATGCAGGGCCGTAGCCAGCGTTTTGAAATAGGCGGGGTCCATGATGCGTCCGCATAGCGGGCACCGAATTTCTATATATAGATTAAAAAAATGAATAAATAGCCTTAATATTATATATATTTTTTTTTTTACATATGTATACATGTAATGTATAGGCCCTATACTGTATATACAGTATATATGTGTACAGTACGTATATTACATGTATAAATATGTAATGAATACATTTTCAGCCAATTCTGTGGTTCTTTGGTATCATACCTCTTTTAACACAAACAGCATTCTTACAGTCATTAAAGCCCTTTGTAAGGAAGCTAAAGTTTGACCCTTTAACCTGAATACATCCGAGGCAAGTCGCACAATTTATCTGCATCCTCAGATGGCAACTAGCCCAGCCATTCATATTTTTCTCCCACTTAGAATTTTACTTCAGCTGTTTTCCTCCAAATGTGTGGTGGGGATAGCACTCTGTGGTGCAAATAGTGCCTGAAGTGCCATAGTAGCAGTGTGTGGATAGAAAAAGGTGGATTCTTAATCCGTGTTCGCATTTACAGAGCTCTTGTGGACAGAAAATAAACTATTTCACAAGGGCAATGGTGTCCAATTATTAGAAAGACAACCAACTTTCAGTAACCCTTAAGATTTTTTTGGCCGAGTGGTTTAGGGAATTCCAAAGCCATATCTTCTTGCATACTTATGAACTATGGGGCATGGATCCCTCCCTGTGCTTTGTTGTCACTCATTAAGACATAAAAACACTCATTAAGATCTAAAAAGCAGCTAGCAAATGCTTAGCACTAAGTCGATGTGGTCTTATTTTGAAGACGACAACGTCCTCTGGTTGCCATCACACCGAATGGCATTGTTTTGATTGCGGAAACGCCATTCTGCGAGGTGGGCGGCGCTGTACGGAACACTGTGCGTTACTTTCGACTTCATTCGGACACACGCTTGGCGCCCCAATGCCATTCGACAATCGACTAGTTCTACCGTACGCTCTCTAGCTCGAGCAGCAGCTAAATGCGACAAAGCAGGGACGTTTTCCAGAGTAATGATAGGACTTAGCTCCAGAATGCTGCAGTGTGGTTTTAAAGCACCTCATTATTCAAATAAGGCTTTACTGCAGGTAAAACATATTTAATTATTAACTTAAGAGACGTCTCTTGCCCAAATTGGCGCGCCGTGTTGGCTAATGTTAGCTTGTTTTTAATCACATCGATTGTTTACATATGTCGAAAGTGTCAAAAATGGCCACCCACACAACATTTTATGTTTTATTACGTTTGACTAGGGGTGTTTGATTCTCGCCATTTTACTATTGGGAGATCAACATGTTGGTAAGTAAACGGCCATCTACTCGAATGTGCTTTCTTGAACGTGTTCATGTTAGCGCTAGCCTAACCTGTGTTCTCTCGTGTTCAATTGTTACAGAGGGACAAGAACTTGTGTGCTCAAATATGGACGGTACCAACCACTTTCGATTATTCTTAACGCTAGCTGATTTGGTAAGTCTTGGAAACTTAAACCTAACTGTTACTAGACCTATTCCAATGTTGAATGAGGCGGGAGTAGAGCTCACAAGTGGGTTTGACATCTTGTATGCGGTCAAGTGCATTAGCACATAGATGTGTATAGAAGACTTCTATACATCTATGGATTAGCATTTGACGACATCGGGTTCTGAGCGGAATTCCTCACCATGTTATGGGGGTATAGGGATTCAGGCTGTTTGACAGCCGTCAACAACCGACATTCGCGTGTCCCCACATCCTTCCCTTATCGACGGGTACAGCACAACCACATGGGTGTTTTTTTTTAACCAAACGAAACATAACGATTAACGATAATGAAGCAATGTTGCTATCCCTCAGCTAAACAGATGATATTTTTCTTAAGAACCCCATCTCATATCATAGCCCTTTTACTTCCTTAAAAATGTCTAGGCCTACTGCTCATATCCAGTGTATTTCTTATGCAACTATGTATCACAGGTGTTCGCTATGTCTTCATCTAGTCTCTGTGGTTCTAATTGGCGTCTACCAAATGCAATGTCATGGAATGTAAATCTCTAATTGTAAAATGTAAAAATCTCTACATTTTCTAAATGGTGTAGTCTCTATCTGTCTGTCTGTCTGTCTGTCTATCTATTAGGGCTCTGGTGGTTAAGCACTGATGCCTTTTTATGTTATACTCTATATTTACAGTATTTAGAAAAAAAATACTCATTGCTTGCACGGCAGGCCTATTACCATATCAGCACATTTAGGTGAATAGGCCTATGTTGCCTATGCCATTCATATGCCATAAGGCCTAAGATTTTGGGGGAATAAACCACTATGAATATACCATGTTAAGGTAAAAAGGTTAGTAAATGGGGTGGTGGTGGTGTGTGTGTGTGTGTGTGTGTGTGTCCCACACTGTCCCTCAGAAACATATGCCATATGCACTATTGGCGTTTTCAGGGTTAGACTGGCTGGTTATGTGACTGGCTGGCTATGGTTGGTTGATAGTACTTAGAATCACCATGAAATATGGTAGTAAAACCATGGTTACTGCATTACAACCATGGTCGATTTTTCGTAAGGGTAGAGTAATCATGACACCATGGTAGAACCATGTTACTACATAAAAATCACAGTAATAGCATAGTAAGCCATAGTACAATTATGGTAGGTTCAGAGTACTTCAGAGTAATCATGACATACCATGGTAGAACCATGATAATCATAGTAATACCATAATAAACCATGGTCCATTTTCGTAAGGGTACGTAAATGGGGAAACTCACATTTTAATGATGTACACTAGTGGTGTTGCCTGATTTTCATAGACTTCAGATCACGTACCGCGATTCTGGTCTGACCAGGACTATAACGGTTAGCGTTTCCATACAGGAAGAGCTTTGTTTCCATGGCCTTGTTAACCCACCTCCCTCGGCTTGCTACTGTTTGAAGGCTGTGCCGAAGTTTAAACCAAACATTTCTTAGCCCAATAGAACGTCTCTGCTTAAACCACGTCACTTCCTTGAACACGCCTGTACCCAGGACGGTTGGAAATGCTCAGTTGATTTGTTCCAGACAAATTGAGTGGAGATCCCGCTGTAGCGGGATTGAGCAAGCTCCTGTGCCCTACTGTGGGTGCATCCCAATATGTGTCCTTGCCTCCTCCACTTGTGCTTGTCTCCTCGTCCCGCCTCCTGGCCCCTCCTCCGTGGAGAAAACGATAAAGTTTCCCAGCTGTCAGCCTCGCCAAAACAACTTTTGAGGGACTGTTTTTCATTCACCATCCCAATTGCAAATGAGAAAAAGACTTTACAATTGAGCTTTTGCAAGATATTGAAATATAATGCTGTTGTCAGTGATGTCATCATGACGAGAAGCGAGTGGAGGAGGCAAGTGGAGGAGGCAAGGTCACATATTGGGATGCACCCTGTGTGTAGCTGAGCCGAAGGCGTTGCCTCACCAGTAGGGCGGAGCCCAGCTACTAGTGGTGTGCATTGACGCTGCCCTCACGATTCGATCCGATTACGATTTGGGAGGTAGCCATTCGATTCGATTCAATTCAATTCTATTCTATTTGATTCAATCCCATTCAATTCTACAATGCATTACATTTCTACTGAAAGCAAAGCAAATGTTTAATCAGTCATGATTAGGCAATACAAGTAGTCAGATACTGAGCAAGAATTTACTGGCTGTTTTCTGTATCAGTCTTGCAGTTTTCAATATTTTGAAGTTCTTTTATTTAATTTAACATTCATTTGCTCCCGACATATCAACGGAAGTAATGGAAACTAAAACAAATTGCCGCATCAATTCTAGAACTTGCCGCATTGAATTGGATTGCTCATGCCCCGCATTGCATTGCATCGCCGAATCGATTATTGTTGACACCACTAATGTACACACACAGGTGATGGACTGCAACCTGGTCAGACACCCAGGAATCACAGATCAGCACTATAAGGACATACTGAAGCTGTATGCTTCAGCTGGAGTGCTACCCAAGATGGAGATCTACAACAGCACCAACTCATATGCCTTCGATTTCAAGATGAGCCAAGTAAGCCCAAACCCCATGTGGTGGACAAGGTGCAAAGGTGTCAAAAGTAAAAGTAAAAGTAAAAAAAAGAAACACAGTTTCCTTCCAACACAAATAACTTATCTGAGTAACCAGTAGACCTGTGTACTTGTTTTACGATCAGCTAACTCTGCACTGGTTGGATCAAGTTTGTGGTGGGTCCTTGTTGGGTTTTCAGTGTTTTTCAGTAACAACACAGTCCGTCTATCTCATTAGGTACAATGGAGTAAACGTGGAATGTTTCATTACTGTCTTTTTTATTGTGAAATAAGAGGTTTGTGACATGTATAGTATTATACACACACAATTACACACTGTCCCCCTTTACACCTGTAGCTTCTTTGTCCAATACATAATTACAACATTTTGCAGATTTGATCTTGGGGCTTAACCATTATTCTATTGCCAAATTTGATCTTTTCATGAAAGTTTACTAAGTAATAAACTAATATTTTCTAGTACACTATGGACTAGTTTGAACATTTTTTGGAAATTCAAAATGTCAGACTATGGAGACGACCCCCCTATTAATGTATGAGAAGTACAGTTTTCCGAGTCATAATGAATACTTAAAATTCAATGGTGGTGGTAAGTTTTCATGAAAAAGGTAACATTAGTGAATGGGTAGCATGAATTCTGGAAATAAACAAGTAAAAAAATCTTGCACAGTGCTCTTTTAACTTCTCCCCACTCTGACGTCATTGTATGGTGTTTGTGGATGTATCACAGGAAGGATTAACCTGGCGTGTTATCGTCCCGAGGAATAATATAACCACTAAAACAGGTATGGACAGACCTAATATTGTCTTTCAGAATGTCAAATGTTATTTTTGTGTGTGTGTTTTTTTGTCATTTCTTCAATCAGTTCTTCAGCCATGTTGTGTCCATCCATAGATGCTTAGTTGATCACTCCTTTGTATTGGAACGAATTGGGCAGTCATGGGTAAGTGGGTAGGCTAGGGTGTCAGACTTGCTGCCCAAAGGCTGCCGGTTCGACTCCTGTCCTGACCCGCTGCGTTGGTGGGGGGGGAGTCATTAACCAGTGCTCTCCCCCATCCTCCTCCATAGCTGAGGTGAGCATGGTACCCTGAGCATGGTACCGTCCTGCCGCGCTGCTCCCTTTCGGGCACCATTGGGGGCTGCCCCCTTGCACGGGTGAGACATAAATTCAATTTCGTTGTGGGCAGTGAACTGTGGAGTGCTGTGTCACAATGACAATGTGAGTTGAACGTCCCCAGTTGGGTTTCCACTTTCAAGTCATGTCGCTGCCATTTTTAGCTGGCATAATGCTGTCAAAGAATCGTCTCGTTTAGATTTGATAAAACCCGCCTATCCAATGCAAAGGAGTGTGCTCAAACTTCGGTCTCCTAAGGGGGCCGTTGTCCCTCCTTCTCTTTTCGTGGTGTTTGCACAAGACGTGCGGTACCGCCATCCACAGCGCTAAGGGGACTCCATTTCTTCTCGACCTCAAGACTCCGAAGGTCTCTTTATCGAAGGTCTCCTAAAGGGGCGTTCACCCGACATAAAGTGGATACCGGAAAATAAACAAAATGACGTATCTCTGTCTAGAATATCTCTGATAATGCTGTAATGCAGTGGTTCCCAAACTGGGGGCCGGGGGTCGGGACTCGGGACACCTTGGGGGGTCGCAGAGGCGCTGAAGGAGGGTCGCGGACAAAAGGGACATTGCTTAAAAAAACTGGAAATCCACAGGGTAACAGGTAACAGATGTATTTGCTGTCTTGTGGATTTCTACTAGGTAATATTAGCGGACAATTGCCTTAGCCATTTTTTTCGTCCATTAATATTGCTAGATTTTCCGTAAATTTTTTCTTGGCTAATATTGTTGTAATTGCTAGGCTAAGACTATGGTGGGTTAGGGGGTCATTCACAAGACGACTTGTCAAGTGAGTAATGAGTAACTGTTATCGTTCAGATGAGGACTCTTTCGCTCCTGTTATCAAGCATGGTGTGAAAGCCATGGACACGGCAAAGAAGGTGGATCTAACAAGAAGCGTCATTTTGTTTCTTTTCCGGTATCCACTTTATGTCGGGTGAACGCCCCTTTAGGAGACCTTCGGTTAGGAGAATTTCGGAGTCCTGAGGTTGAGAATCAATGAAGTCCCCTTAGCGCTGTAGCCTAGATGGCGGTAGCGCACGTCTTGCGCAAACACCTCAAAAAGAGAAGAAGAAGTAGGGGACAACGCTCCCCTTAGGAGACCCAACTTGAGCTTGCTCTGATTCAGTATTTTTGGACACGGTATTGTTGCTCCCTCTACCTACGGCCCAGGTGTAGACTCTTGATGTGTGTGAATGTGTTCCAGACAGCTCCGTCAACCCCCTGCAAACTTTCATGAATATTTACGAAGCCCAGAACAGAACGCGGAACTCTAATGTAAAATACCATTTGGACACTTAACCCACTGATACCTAAAGCTGCAAAAAAAAAGCCTGCTGAATGCCTAAGCCCTTGTTGGGAAATAAGCCCTCAGCCTATAAAAACGAAATATCTCAGCCTCTGATGCACATAAAAACATGAAATAAGTTGCATTTCCAACCCTAAGAACCTAGTCTTGCATTAGAATGTGTTCATTCAGCTGTAACATACCAATATTTTTTATTAAAAAGGCTAAAATCCCAAGAGCCTGAATGCAGTGTATATGTATCTCCAGGCATCAAAGGTCAAACAACATACACGAGTCATCAGGCTAAAATGGGTTAAAGGGTTGCCTAACACAGGACAATAACTCACTAAAACCCACCTCAGCTACCTCACCTACCTCACCCCCTTGGATAGCTGCTTTGAGCTACCCTGCATTTGCATTTTTATTCTTACTGACAGTGTTTCCCACAGAAATTTTGGAAACTATGGGGGCAGCCGGGATTTTTTTTTCCGAGGGGGGGGGGGGGGCGGGGGGGGGGGGGTGTCTTTTCACGCGGGCCTTTTTTTTGGGGGGGGGGGGGGGGGGGGGGTATTCACGCAGTGTAAATACAAAATGGCAAAACAATGAGTACAGAATGACATTGGCACATGGAGAAACTATAGGCCTAGGCCTACATTTCAGCCATTTATATTTTGAGAAATAAGGCTACATAACATTTTACCCATGATATTAGTAGTACATTGTCATTTATATTAAAAAAAAAAAAATGCAGTACAGTGAATCATTTCTGTTTACAACACAGTTTCATTCGTCCCTCATGCAGGGGTCTATGTAATGAAAAAAATAATGAAACAAAATAGAAGCAGAGATAAGAATTTAAGAGTACTGTGAAATTGTTAACGCATAGACAAAAAGGGTCTAAGAGGGTAGGCTATGCCTTTTCCCCACACACACATAGGCGTACACATTCTACATGAGGGGTGCTGGTCACAGGGCCAGTTTTTCAAAATTCCTCCCATTAAAAGGGCTGAACAACATATTACACGTTTATGTTTATATTCACATTCATTACAAATTCATTTCTATATGCAGCCCGATGTCTCCTCTGCCGTGTCAATGAAGGCCTGTCACCTAACTCATTACAACTGTAAAACAAAGCCTGGGGAGTGTTAGTAAACTCATCCCAACTGTCCCTTCTCTGAAGGTTTTTTTTATTGCTCCCAAACCCAAGTTAACTACAACAACTTGACTAGGCTTTTGATCCCTCTGTCTTTCAAGCACTTGTGGTTTTCTCTATAGGATGTATTTACTCCAGGAGGAAAATGCGAAGGAAATCGTAATTCAAATCGTTTTTAACAAAAACGGAAATCGTAAAAAAAAAAAAATATATATATATTTTTTTACATTTTCGGAAACTATGGCGGCCAAATTTAAACTATGGCGGGCCGCCATAGTTTCCTCAATGTATGGGAAACACTGTACTGAACTGAGGGACTTCTAGCACTGGCAATAATTTGTACTACGGTACTTTGGCTTTTATGTTCGCTGAACTTGTTAATTTTTACTTTTTGTGAGTGTGTGTATATGCAACATGATACCCTACCAGGACCTGGTGTGTGTGTGGGAGAGAGTGTAGTAGGGTTGGAAAGGGGGGTCCACGCGCACCCCCCGGCTTTTTTTACGCCACCTGATTTTTTTGTATCTTTAGAGTGTCTACTTCCAGAATCTGCCAGGTGCCAAGCTGAAATAATGTCCCATGGCCTTCATTTTTAACCATTTAATGCACCTGACAGGAACCCAACAGATTGAAGCAATGACAGAGAATAGGTCATAACTTTTGAAGTAAACTACATACAGAGACAAATTAACACATTTTCCCATACAATATTGACCTGAGGAATGAATTTAAGTTGTTGTTTTTGACTTTTGACAACATTTAAACAGCATATTTGGTCAGAAACAGCAATACAATGACCCAAAATATGTAGACACTCAACTATCTTTTCATTCTTTTGAGATTTGTTGTCTCTTTTTCATCACCTGCTCTTCCTTTATCATTTGCAGTGTAAATGTGAGTATTATATTGCGTATTAAGCTGAAATTATGACCTCCAGTCTCCATTTTTGACCCTTTAATGCGCCTGACTGAAACCCGACAGACTGAAACAATGATACAAAATGGGTCATAACTTTTGAAGTAAACTACATACAGAGACAAATTAACACATTTTCCCATATAATGTTGACCTGAGGAATGCTATTAAGTAGTTGTCTTTGACATTTCAGAACATTTAAACAGCATTTTTGGTCATAATCGGCAATAAAATGGCCTAAAATATGTAGACACTCAAGTATCTTTTCATTCTTTCGAATTTTATTGTCTTTTGTCCACCACCGGCTCCTCCTTTATCATTTGCAGTGTACATGTGACTATTATACTGGGTTTAGGCTGAAATAAGGACCCACAGTCTCCATTATTAACCCTTTAATGCGCCTGACTGGAACAGATTGAAGCAATGATACAGAATGGGTCATAACTTTTGAATTAAACTATATACAGAGAAAAATTAACACATTTTGATATACAATACTAAGCTGAAGAATGAAATGAAGTTGTTGATTTGACATTTTACAACATTTTAACGTATATATAATACTTAAGTAAGCCACAAAGAGAAGAAAAGCTAACCCATTTTCCATACAATACTGAACCAAGAAATGCAATGAAGCACTTGTGAAGGACTGTCATCAACGTTTAAACCGTGTTCCTGGACAAAAATAGCATTAAAATACCCAAAATGTGTAGAAAATAAGCAGTCTTTTTATTGGGTGCTTCTCATTGCTCATTTAAAGTATACATTTGATTATGTTATTGAGTTTCAGATTGAAACAGTATCTCATTTTCAAAATATATCTTCCACTTAATAACCAACTAGCACCATCATCATTCAGAAGTTCAAGAAACAATGGAGGCTTCTTTAAGACTTGTTAGCAAAACCTTCCAAAAATGTGAGGTAAAGGCACATCCCAAAAAGCAATTGCCGTGGGTGCAGGACATAAAAGAACACACAAGAAAAAAGGAAAGACTATCCGCACACCACAGAAGCTCCCTTGTCATCATTTAACGTGTCAATAGCTCACACAACGTCTCGACCTGTAAGGTCTTCGTCAGGTGTCTCACGACAAGGGAGCATCTGTGGTGTACGTATATTCTTTCCTTTTTCTTATTGCAAAACCTCCACATGTAATTTGTAACATGAACATGTGTCTTTCACCTTTTTCTGCAGACATAGACTGTTTGGCTTGTTATGCCAAATGTACAGGACAGAGAAACATGCCAGTGTAAAACACACTCATGGCTGACAAACTTTACAAATCTGGTCACTTGGATCAAGATAGTGCATTATTCAGGTAGTCATGCACCTACAAAACACTAGTGTGGATGGGTTGCTTGCTGCTGTGATCCTCCAAAATAGAATGACAGTTTAATTTCTATTGATTGGGCTTTTTAAAAAGGCAGTTTTTGTCCAGAAGCGCATTTAAAAGTTGATAAAAGGCCAAAAATTGTTCATTGCATTCCTTGGGTCAGTATTGTATGGGAAAATGGGTTACCTTTTCTCTGTACTGTGGTTTACTTCAAAAGTTAACCTCCATTGAAAGAAATAAAGTGAAAGCCCATTGGGAAACTCCAACTCCCATTGTCATTGTGACACAGCACTCCACAGCACACAAGTGAACACTGCAAACAATGAAATTGCATTTATGCCTCACCCGTGCAAAGGGGCAGCCCTCAGTGGCGCCCCTGGGGAGCAGTGCGGCGGGACGGGTCCATGCTCAGGGTACCTCAGTCATGGAGGAGGATGGGGGAGAGCACTGGTTGATTACCCCCACCAACCTGGCGGGTCAGGAGTCGAACCGGCAACCTTTGGGATACAAGTCTGACGCTCTAACTGCTTACCCATGACTGCCCAATGAATTGTATCATTGTTGCAATCTGCTGGTTCCATTCAGGTCCATTGAAGGGTTACAAATGAACCCTGTGTGTCATTATTCCAGCATAATACTCTTAATACACTTTTAAATGTAAATTATGAATGAAGAGCAGGTGTTGAAAAATAAATATAACCCAAAAGAATGAAAAGATAGGCCTACTTGAATGGCCATTTCATTGCCAATTATGACCAAAAATGCAGTTCAAATGTTGTCAAATGTCAAAGACAAGAACTTAATATCATTCATTGGGTCAACATTGTATGGGGAAATGTGTTAATCTCTCTGTATGATGTTAACATCCAAAGTTATGACCCATTCTGTGTCATTGTTTCAATCTGCCGGTTTCCAGTCAGGCGCATTAAAAGGTTAAAATGGAGACTGTGGGTCATTATTTAAGCCTAAAACCCGATATAATAGTCACATTTACACTGCAAATGATAAAGGAATAGCAGGTGGTGAACAAAAAGACAATAGAACTCAAAAGAATGAAAAGATACTTGAGAGACTACATATGTCAGCCCATTTTATGGCTGATTATGACCAAAAATGCTGTTCAAATGTTGTGAAATGTCAAAGACAACAACTTAATAGCATTCCTCAGGTTAATATTGTGAGGGTAAAGGTGTTAATTTGTCTCTGTATGTGGTTTACTTCAAAAGTTATGACCTATTCTGTATCATTGTTTCAGTCTGTTGGGTTTCAGTCAGGCGCATTAAAGGGTCAAAAATGAAATTATGGGGTCATAATTTCATCTTAATATGCAATATAATTTACATTTACACTGCAAATGGTAAAGGAAGAGCAGGTGGTGAAAAAGAGACAACAAAACTCAAAAATATGTTGAGTGTCGACATATTTTGGGTCATTGTATGGCTGTTTCTGAGCAAATATGCCGTTTAAATGTTGTCAAAAGTCAAAAACAACAACTTAAATTAATACCTCAGGTCAATATTGTGTGGGAAAATGTGTTAATTTGTCTCTGTATGTAGTTTACTTCAAAAGTTATGACCTATTCTCTGTCATTGCGTCAATCTGTTGGGTTCCTGTCAGGTGCATTAAATGGTTAAAAATGAAGGCCATGGGACATTATTTCAGCTTGGCACCTGGCAGATTCTGGAAGAAGACACTCTAAAGATACAAAAAAATCAGGTGGCGTAAAAAAAGCCGGGGGGTGCGCGTGGACCCCCCTTTCCAACCCTACTAGTGTGTATGTGTGGGTGAGTGTGCATATGTGTTGGTACTCAAGAGTGTTCTTTACTTTTACTGTAATGTGCAATTATGTATATAAGGTTTGTATTTGTGTATTTATGTAAGCTGACGGACACCTTAATTCCCTTCGGGATTAATAAAAGTGCTCTACTCTAGACTAGAGGTGACACAACAATTTGCGACAGCACTGGAAAAGAGCATGCAGCCTCCATCTTGTGTAGGTACTGTAGGTGCTCGCCAATCGATGCAAATCAAGAGAACACACCCCTCTGTCAAAAAAATGGACTAAAAGTGTATGAATATAAATATGTACTTAAATCACATGAGTCGATAAAATACATTTTAAAATCCCTTTTCCATTCATTTCTAATACATTTCTCACATTTTCCCCTCCAAATTAAATAGCCGCCAGGATTACCTTGAAAAAAGGGCCGGGGTCACCTCTAGTCTACAGTGCTACCTCTATAGTGTTCACATCTATGATCTCAATGAGCGGCACTTCCATGTTGTCTATCCCTTTTCCCTTATAAAAAAGAAGAGGGAAAAGTCAGCTACAACCAGGATTTCATGCTCCCAATTATTTTTTTTATCTTGGAAAATAAATAAATAAATAATTGGGAGCATGAAATCCTGGTTGTAGCGGACTTTTCTCTCTTCTTTTTTATCTGGATATTTTATTGGTCCTGCTCCCAGGTCAGACGCCTGCCTGCATGTGCAAGCTTTTACCTTCAACTTGTCCCTTTTTCCTTATCACTTATCCTGGGCCCAACCTCTGTGGACCTTTATGCCTACACTCTCTATTTATGTCCTCTTTAAATTGATTTCATTTCTCTACATCTACTCATTTACCTACGTGTATCTACTTATTCTCTCTATTCCATCCAGCTTCTTCTTTTGTCTTCTTTCTATTCTTTCTTGTTTCTGTCTCTCCTTTCTACGTCACTTTTTATGTTCATCTTTAACATTGATATTTATCCATCTGTTAAGCACTTTGAACTGAATGTCTTGTAAGATATTGTGCGATACAACTACTAGATAGATTGTTTATTGTCCTTTCGGAAAATTGTTCTGTGCCATTTTCATTTTCAGTGCGTCTGATACAATTACAAAGACATTACAATAGACAAACACAACACCCACCCTCCCTCCAGGACAAAGACAGGTTGACAAAAAACCCAACTTAAACACAGTAAAGTGCAGTTATTCAGTACCAAAGTGCAATGTGCTATTCAATCTTACCGTTGTCTTATTTAACATGGATATACTAGTAGGTATGAATGATTTGCGGGCTCAGTTGTTATTGTTATTATTATTATTATTATTATTATTATTATTATTATTTTCTGTGTCCGTGTCCAGCGGCGGCCCCGATAGACCAGTGGCACGTGGAGGTCAACATGTTCCAGGGCTATGATGTATTGGATGCTGCCGCCACCCTACTGAGGTCATTGACGGGCACACTGCTCGATTTGGCAAGAGGTGAGGGACATTACATGTGGGTCCGTTCCAATATGCGACCTTGCGTCCTCCACTTGTGCTTGTGCTCCTGGCCCTCCTCTGTGGAGAAAACAATTAAGTTTTCCAGCTGTCAGCCTAGCCACAACCATTTTCGGGGGACTGTTTTTCATTCACCATCCCAATTGCAAATGAGAAAATTACTTAACAATTGATCTTTTGCGAGATATTGTAATATAATGCTGTTGTCAGTGATGTCATCATGACATATTACTTCCTGGTATGAGGCCACAAGCACAAGTGGAGGACGCAAGGTCACATATTGGAACGCACCCTGTCTGAGAAATAGTTAAAGGGGCACAATGTAGAATGACGTTGTTTGCGCCGTGCCCATGGTATGCCTGTCTCAAAATCTACACAGTAATGAAAAAATGCTGTTTAAATAAACTTGCTGTGTTTTTCATCACGGAATGCCAGCAGTTGATACAAATCTGAATACAGTATGTAAAGCAATGTTTTCAATTGAAAAGTGTTTCCCACGACACTCTTTGCATGTGGGGTTTTCTGACGGCGGACCGTGGAAGTGGTCGCGAGAGCCATCATTCACTTACTAATCATAATAAGCATCGGTTGACTCGGGATCATGATTGATTAAACTTTTAATCCTACCTGGAGCCCTTTAACAACAGGCTACCAGTAAATGCTGAGTCGGTTATTAAAGGGACACTCCACCCATTTGCATAAGGCTTTCCATGGATAGACACCCAGTCATACCTTTGAATGGCCGTGCAACACTCTCTCAATTCCCCCTGAGACAGGAGAAATCTGTATTCACCTCTTAACACTTCCCCCAAAAATTGTCATTTCGCATCATTGTAGGAGGAAGTGTAAGAGAGGTGGATTTCTGTTGAGACTACAAGCCTTTTTCCGACTCTTTCAACCCCGCCCATAGGGGGTTGGAGCTAATGCGCTAACAGACCTATCACAGATCAGTGTGCCAGTGCTTTTGAAATCACTGGCATTGAGGTTCCAGTAAGTCACTGGCAGAGCTGCCTGGGTGTGGAACTTGAGCATTGCAATGCATTATGTGGATTGTTGACACAAATCCACAAGCACTAAAAAGTTATTTTCTGCCTTTTCTCGGCCAAGAAGGCACCAAATTAGAAATTCATGCTACTATTCTACTACATATATGATCCACTTTCAATACATATTCATGTCTACACCGATGGAATGCCCCTTTAACTAGCATCTTTGCGGTATATATTTGAGGACATTAAGAGTGCAACACTCTTGTTTTACAGTCACCACTTTATTCTGCTAAGGAGCAGTGTTGTGCACTTCTTTGTTATTTTATTCCAAGCTACTCTGCTGAAGGTCTGACTGACCTAAACGTCAATTTGTGCGTGTGTAGCCAAGTGTCAAATGGGGTCGTAGGACTGCTTCAACTGTGTGATTTACTCACGAGGAGCAACTGGGATTTAAAACCGTTTTGATTTTCTTGCGACCCTACAATTGTAGATTACAAATCGCTTGTCATTACCCCATGTAGACTACATGGTGCGAGACTCATGATTGACCTCTGATTGAGCAAGAAATAGGCCCAATTGCTAATAAGTTGTGCGAGTGACAAATCGTGACAAGATCAGGCCACGAGTCGCACAGTGTATGTCTGGCATTACTCAGTTGCAATTAGTGTTGCACAGATACCATGTTTTGACCCCGATACAATACCCTATACCTGGCCGTATCTGCTGATACTGATACCATACCGATACCACTCTGTTTGAAATGTATATATACATGCTGCATACTACTTGGTTCAAGGCTGCGTTCAAGTGTCATAGTCCGGGAGCCGTGGGGTTGGACCCAGATTTTTTTGATAAAGTTAATTTTTTTGTTTTATCTGATAGATTTTAGGTAAGTGTTCAAGATTTCAGAGGGTGCCCGGTGATATCCCTTTAGCATTTCCAGATTTTGAGCCTTTATTGTCCCATAAATGCAAATTATGACAAAAAAACAGACACCTAATTTTACTGTGAATGATGTTACAAAATGTACCAAATTGCTTATATTACCTGAAAAATATTCACATTGGACTGCCTTAACACTGCCCTTATTGAAACAAACCCAATACGGGGTAATAATTAACCCTTTCATAACCAGGCATGAAAATCCCTCACCTTTCGGCGAAATTCGCCGTTTTGAAATCGAAATGGGTCATTTCTGTGAATCGTGTAGATCCGAGGAGAAAAAAAATAGGGGGGTCAAGCGAGGAGAAAACTGTAGCGCCAACTTACTGTATCATTAAGTAGCGCTTTACCGCAGAAAACTTCATACAGTTTCAGAAGAGATTCCACAACTGACAATGACGTTTGACCAATCACAGCATTTGTTGCTGTCGGCACAGCCAATAACGTGAACGAGCACAATCTAAGTCCCGCCCTTCATACTTATCTTTGAAAACCCAGTTTCAAACAGGTGCGCTCTGGTCTGTGGGGCTGGCGTAGTTGTATCAAATATCTTTCTTTATAGTTCTAGAACATCTCTGATTATAAGCAAATGTCCAAACGATCTGTCACAGATAGTCTACACGTTTCCCAGAGAGGTAGCTGTTTGAGATCATGATACTTGTTATGAGATCAAGACGCAAGCATTTCGATGAAAAGTGAGTGGATGTAGTTAGCCACAGTGGGTAAGCTGTTTTTCCTAATAATCTGAAACCGCATTTGCCCTGACCACGTGAAAAAGTATTTCTTCTCAAAAGAGCTCCATTAATGAAAGCTTGGGTAGGCCTACGGCACGTTTTCCTGACGGCTATTTTAACGGATCTGTGCGCTACGAAATGGCGAAAGTACTAGGCACTACGGAAGAAGCGCAGGCTACGCGAGGTATCCAGCATCATGCTTCGAATCACATGCTGCGGCTTCTTATAGCACGCACGAGAGAGGGAGAGGGAGAAAGAGCGGAGCCTAACTTGTCAATCGTTTGACACGGGACAAATTGTTATAGGAATCATGCCACGTTTTTTGTAATCCCTTGGTAGCCTACATCTAAATGACATATTAAAAATCTACCGATTTATATTTAGTGGAACACGGTCAAACTGTTTTTTTCACGGTCAAAGTTGGAGCTTTCCTATTAGTTTTTTTCATAGGGAAACAGATATACTAGGTGAATGGACTACAATTTGAGTAGTTCCGGCGGCGGCGCACGTAGGTTGCAGCAGCCCCTTGCTTTCCCAACTTTCAGTGTTTATTTGTGTTAAAATGTGTCTTTCGGAATGTCTATCGTCGGAAAATATGTCGGAACGCACGTACAGTCGGCAACAGCTGTTGCAGATAAGAATGGACAACTTAAGCAATGTATTGGATGTACCAATGAAGACCCTGGAGGAACTAGGAATTCTCCGGCGGCATAGGACTACATCGGACCCGTCTGCCTTGCTATGCCGACGCCGAAGAATTAGGAAAAGGGGCAAACGAGGTGGCGTCGAGACACGGCTTGCAGCCAACCCAACTCGTCCAGCAATACCATCAATTCTCTTGGCAAACGTCAGATCTCTGGACAATAAGATGGATGACATACGGCTACTAAGATCAGCGAACAAAACCGTGAGGAACTGCTGCGTTACGGTGTTTACCGAATCATGGCTGAACGACGGCATACCCGATTCGGCTTTACATCTGGAACAACTAACGTGCCACCGAGCGGACAGAGCCCTTGCAGAGAAAAAACGAGGAGGAGGAATATGTGTCTACACACATGATGCTTGGTGCAATAATGCTACGGTAGTACAGAGGCACTGCTCTCCACGAGTGGAGTTCATGATTATCAAGTGCCGACCCTTCTATCTACCCAGAGAAATCTCCGCTATCCTATTAGTCGCCGTCTACCTCCCACCCAGCAACAAAAATGGCGTCAAAAGCGAGGCACTGAACGAGCTGCATCGGGGCATCAGTGAACAACAAGATGCACACCCAGATGCCTTCACAGTGGTACTAGGAGATTTCAACCACGGAAATCTCAAAACAGTACTTCCAAAATTTCATCAACATGTCAACTTCCCAACAAGAGGACAAAACACCCTGGACCTCGTTTACACAAATCAGAAGAGAGCATACAAGGCAAAGCCCATCCCCCACATTGGATCATCAGACCACACGACAATTCTGCTACTGCCAGCTTACAGACAAAAGGCAAAACTCACCAAACCAGTTCTGAAGGAGGTGAGAAAATGGCCTGAGGGAGCCATCTCACGACTTCAGGACTGCTTTGAAACCACAGACTGGGACATTTTCAAAACAACTGCCACCCACAGCAATCACATTGACATTGAGGAGTACACAGACACCGTGACCTCCTACATCACAAAATGCATCGATGATGTTACAGAAAAAAAAACACATCACTACCAGGGCCAACCAGAAGCCATGGTTCACAGGAGACGTTCACCGACTGCTGAGGGCCAGAGACAAAGCCTTCAGAGCAGGAGACGTAGCTGGCCTAAAGACAGCAAGGGCTAACCTGTCCCAGGGCATCAGGAAAGCAAAAAAGGAATACTCAGACAAAATAACAACACACTTCAAAGACAGCAGAGATGCACAGAGCCTGTGGCAGGGCATACAGGCCATCACGGACTATAAGCCTGCACCACGAAGCTGTGACAACAACACCTCTCTGCTAAACGATCTGAATAGTTTCTTTGCCCGCTTTGAAGCACAAAATGACACTCACCCACAGAAAACTCCCCCTCCCCCCCATGATCAACCCCTTTACCTGTCCTCTGCCAGTGTTAAGAGGACACTGGCCACCATCAACCCACGCAAAGCAGCTGGCCCAGACAACATACCAGGCCGAGTGTTGAAGGATTGTGCAGAAGAGCTGAAGGATGTCTTCACAGACATCTTTAACATCTCTCTGGAGCAAGCAGTCATCCCATCACTTTTCAAAGCTGCTACCATCATACCTGTGCCGAAGAAATCATCACCATCATGCTTCAATGACTACCGTCCTGTAGCACTGACGCCCATAATCATGAAGTGCTTCGAACGGCTAGTCCTGTCACACATCAAAGCCACCCTACCCCCCACCCTAGACCCCTACCAGTTCGCATACCGAGCCAAGCGATCCACGGAGGATGCAATTTGCTCTGCCCTCCATCCAGCCCTCACCCACTTGGACAATAAAGACTCATATGTGAGAATGCTGTTCATTGACTTCAGTTCAGCATTCAATACCATAATACCACAACAACTCATCAGAAAACTGGACAAACTAGGTTTCAGCACCTCCCTCTGCAACTGGCTGCTGGACTTCCTGATGCAAAGACCACAAGCAGTACGGGTAGGGAACAACACCTCGAGCACCCTGACCCTGAGCACGGGGGCTCCGCAAGGCTGTGTTCTCAGCCCCCTGCTGTTCACGCTGCTGACACACGACTGCACAACGACCCACAGCACTAACCATCTAGTGAAGTTTGCGGATGATACAACACTGGTGGGCCTCATCACCAAGGGCGATGAGACTCACTACAGAGAAGAAGTAGACCTGCTGGCCAGATGGTGCAAAGACAACAACCTCCTGCTGAATGTCAACAAGACCAAGGAGATTGTTGTCAACTTCCAAAGGGTCCAAAAACAACTGCCACCACTGACCATCGACGGCGATGCTGTGGAGAGAGTGAGCAGCACCAAGTTCCTTGGAGTGCACATCAGCGACGACCTCTCTTGGACCACCAACACTACATCACTGGCGAAGAAGGCCCATCAGCGTCTCTACTTCCTGCGCAAACTAAAGAAGGCAAGTGCTACACCCTCCATCATGACAACATTCTACAGAGGAACCATAGAGAGCGTCGTGTCCAACTGCATCACAGTGTGGGGAGGAAGCTGCACGGAGAAAAACAGGAAGACACTCCAGCGTGTTGTGAACACAGCGAAGAAGATCATTGGAGTACCACTCCCCTCCCTGCAGGACATTTACACCACACGCCTCACCCGGAAAGCACTGATGATCATCAAAGACACAAGCCACCCTGCACACAAACTGTTCAGCCTCCTGCCCTCTGGAAAGAGGTACAGGCGCCTCCGTTCCCGTACCACCCGGCTGGCGAGCAGCACAATGCACCAAGCGATCAAGATGCTGAACACTCAACCCACTCTCCCTCCACTGTCAGCCTCTAGCCAGCAAGGCCACTGACAACCCCCCCCCCACTGTCAGCCTCTAGCCAGCAAGGCCACTGACAAACCCCCCCTCCCCATCCCCCACCACCATATCTGCGACTGAACATTCCACCTGCACTACTATACTTGTGACTGAACTTTCAACCTGCACTAACTCAAAACATGCACACACACACACACACACACACACACACACACACACACACACACACACACACACACACACACACACACACACACACACACACACACACACAAGCACACTGCACTTTCTGCACTAAACCCAACATACACACACTGACACACACACACACACACACACACACACACACACACACACACACACACACACACACACACAGACACACGAACACACACACAAGACGCACACCGCACCTTCTACCTGCACTAAACACATACACACACACACACACACACACACACACACACACACACACACACACACACACACACACACACACACACACACACACACACTGCTGCTGGTGTACTTGACAGACCTTTTTATATTTATTTTCTTCAAAATGCTACTATTACCATGTCAGAACGCTATAAAGGACTTTTTTTAGGAAAAGCACAAAAACACAACAAATACCTCTTAATGTATGTCCTCTACAAGTCTTCTGTTGTCCAGTCTTGCACTTTAAATGTCTGTATGAGCACTGTCTATGTCCATACTGTCTTAAGTCCATGTATAAGTACTGTCTATGTCTATACTGTCTATGTCCTTACCTTAATTAGTCTATGTCTGTATGGGAAAGCAAGAAATGTAATTTCAAATTCTTTGTATGACCAGTGCATGTAAAGAAATTGACAATAAAACCTACTTGACTTGGTTTAGATACAATTTCAGTAGTTTATCCAAACTGTGACAAAGATTTTTTTTTTTTTGTATTAGGCCTACAAGTTGTCTGAAATATGATGATTAACTGTTCAAACGAGATCACAACCAGGCAAGCGTTGAGGGGACATTGGATAGTGTTGAGAGGAGGGGGTGCTTAGTTGCCATTGGGGGACATTAGTCTATTTTATTTTTAAGGGGGGCATTGGCAGGGTTTTGATGAGGTCAATGTGGTGATGGGAAGCTTATGATGAGGTCAAGGGGGATTTTTTTTTTTTTTAAAAGGCTGAGAACCAAAACCCATTTTATCTATCTATCTATCTATCTATCTATCTATCTATCTATCTATCTATCTATCTATCTATCTATCTATCTATCTATCTATCTATCTATCTATCTATCTATCTATCTATCTATCTATCTATCTATCTATCTATCTATCTATCTATCTACACCCCTCACCAGACATGATGGCATGGATGGTTGGTTCTTCTTTTGTTCACTGTCCCTGGGTCGCTACAATATGCTCAAAATTCATCATTTAAAGACGGTTTTAGCTAAATTTTCTCCCATGGGAGAGCATGCCCCCAGACCCCCCTAGTATGACTCTTATACAACACAATCCCCCAAATACGCAACTGCACACCACACATGCGCGCGCACTGCTGCAGCACACGCGCTGCCCCGTGCCACCACGCCACGCCGCACCTTTCTCACCTTTTTCACCCCTGACCCGTTTTCATGCCTGCATAACAGCAATCCCACAAATAAGGCGAGACACTGTAGGTGAATAGGGTATTTTTTTTAACTTGAAGATAACAATATGAAACTTGAATTGGAGAAAAAAAGGCATTACAAGTTTTCTATATTTTATGTTTAAATATGCTAATTAGGCTATTATCTAATATGCACTAATTTGCATATATTTTGATGCAACGGATCTGACCACCTGAAAATGCCAGCTTCAAAATTCCTTTTTTATTTTGTTAATATCGTACATACAAGAACATTTACTGTGGTTAATTGTGGCTATCTCCTTTTGTTATCCAGGTACGGAGAAAATACTGCTAATAATCTTAAAAAATGCGATTTCGGCCTATTTTTATGCATATAGTCGTATAAATCAGGTCATGAATGACATATCAACAAATGCCTCAGTAAAAACATTCACAACATTGTTTAGAATAAGACTGTAAAGTATGGAACGGATTGTGCATTATGAGATCCTGCATGACATCACATCATGACAACATACATGACAACATCGCATATAGCCTACAGGTAGCCTACCACAAATAGCCAACATAAAAGACCCCCCCCCCCCCCCAAAAAAAAAAAAAAAAAATGGGGGGTGGGGGTAACTGGTGAGCAGTTGTTGGATGCTCTAAAGGAATTAAATAAATCCAGTGTATCCAGACTGGTATTGAATGATCACTTAAAATCCATAAAACCATCAAATACAGTATATCACGAAAGTGAGTACACCCCTCACAGTTTTTGCAGATTTGTGAGTATATCTTTTCATAGGAAAGCATTACAGAAATTCCACTTTGACACAATGATTAGTGACCTTTTAACAACATATTTAACCGCTTAAATTTCTTGTTCACTCATAAAAAAACAAAATACAGCCATTAATGTTTGAACATGTACTCACAAAAGTGAGTACACCCCAAATGAATCCGGTAGAGAAAGGGCTGTGTTTGCTCGAATCGTCTCGAAATGAAACAAAATAAAAAGAGATGAAAAGGGAGGTCATCAGTGTGCGTTTCAACCTTTCTTTGCATTGAACTTTTACATTTTGAGTCTGCATCTGGCTTAAATAGATTGGTGTGAGATTTGAATGCAATCCTATGGAGAATATCATGATCTGCTTCAGTAGTCATAGTGCATGTTGACATGCATGTTTCTTTTAGGTGTATTTCAGATTACCAATGTTGACAGCATCCATGCATCCCCAAACCATGTCAGTCCCAATACCATGCTTGGCTTTTGATAGGATACACTTTTTTTTGTAAAACTCACTTGTTTACCACCACACATGCTTGACACCATCTAAAGTATATTTGTTTATAAGGGGGAGATGCTGAGCGCTCTTCTTTGTTAGACAGTATACTCCAATGCAGGTGCTCTTGAAGTTAAACGACAAAGTCCATTCTTCCAAACTTGTTGGCCGTTGGGCCTACTTCAGGCGACTCTTGCATAGAGACAAGGAGTAGTATGGTGTTTAGTAATTTAAAAACCCTTTATTTTAACTGGGGTACATAACTAAAAACGCCAACCGGTTTCAACCTCACGCCCTGATGAAGACCCTGTGAGGTTGAAACCGGTTGGCGTTTTTAGTTATGTACCCCAGTTAAAATAAAGGGTTTATATTTGTTTATCTTGGTCTCTTCAGATCAAACGACATGATTCCAGTGATCCATATCCTTTGTCTGTTCATCTCTCTTGAGACTAAGATAAACAAATTTGCTTTAGATCAAGCAGGCCTACCACCCTGAATGTTCTATGGTTAATCTGCAGTTATGAAGCGGTCAAACGTTTGTGGGCTATGGCTGCAGCGAAACCAACATGAAAGGGTTAATATCTGAAATTGGCATATCACCCACTCTCATCCAAGTGTAAGTGTCGGGCAACAACAAACAGCAAAACCAAACAGCCCACTATGAGGTAAAAAGCCAGTTTTGACAAAATGTTGGCCTCTGTGTCTCAGACTTGGAAAATCAGGCCTTGTGGATGAGAGCCCCGCCCCCAAACATGCATGACCCCACCCCCACTGATGTCCATACCTCACCACCTGTTCTTATGTGCATCCTACCATGTAAACAAACACAAAAATAAGTATGGTATAGGGTATTTGGTCAACATAACATGAATGGGGGCAGAAAACTGTTGTAATATGGCTGCAGCACATCCAGCATAAAATGCTCAATATCTGGAAATGCTCCAGGGATATCACCGGGCACCCTCTGGAATCTTAATAGGTACACCTTGGGCAACCACAAACTGTAAAGAAAAAAACTTTATCAGACGAAGCTGGGTTCGGCTGATATTTGGCTTTTGGCTGCCGGACTATCATACAAGTATCGGTAAATGGTATCGGTTAGTGCTGTCAATCGATTAAAATATTTAATCACGATTAATCGCACAAATGCCATAGTTAACTCACGATTAATCGCATTTTAATCACATAATTATGTCTCATTTAAAATCATTGTAATACTTCTACTGATGTAGGCCTACAAAATGGCTAGGTTTGTGCAAAGAGTTTTTTTAAAAATTGGAAACAAGTGTTAGACACTGACATCTGCCCTAATGGCATATGTTATTAAAAAATGATAACAAAAACATAAATAGGCCTCTGCAAAAGACACACACACAGAGGATATTTAGTTTCCAGTGACAGGAGGGGATAAATATGCCTCATACAGTAGGGCTACATTTTCCTGGAGCAGTGTGGGATTGTGCATTTTTTAGGCTAAATGATATTATAAAATCATCTGATAGCCTATATGCAGACTACTGCATTCATAATGATTTATTTCTTAGTGAGAAAAGCAATAAGCCTGGGGACAGCACTTTCAAACAAAGCTAGAACGTTAGCCTACTTATGACAGCTCTGTCATTTAATGAGAAGTTACAAGTGTAGTGGACGTAGGGGAGGAAACGACACCTCTTTTTGTCAACAACAAAACGGCACATTTGTTGCTCTATTGATCATGCAACAGCCAATAATAACTCTTCAAGTTGCTCAAAACTTTGTTTGCAGTCTTAAAATTGATGTAGGATTCAAAACGAACTATTTGGGGGCTGTTTAAAAGTATGCAATGTTTATAAAATTGTTTTTTTTAGGAAAAGCACTAGTTAGCTGCCAGCAGAGATTAAAGCCATTGGTCACAGTGTTAGCTGCCAGCTACAGCTATTGTTAAGCCAATTCGAAGTCCTTCAGCACACTGTATGCAACAAATGTTGGTCCAACTTTCAAAAACAAGGCATAGGGAGCTTTGAAAATCATCCGTTTTACAGGCTGATACTGTCTGAGTCAAACTCATTCGCTGCAATGCACAGAGCTCTTGAGGGAGCAGTGAAGCCGAGGAGGAGGCAGAGACAACAAGGGGGAGGGGGAGGAGCAGCGGGGCACGAGGCTCTGCTAGCGTCTTCTGTAACTGGCATGCTGGGAATTGTAGTTAAGCTATCACTGTAACCTGCGGTCAGCCAGTTTATGAAAAAAAAAACTTCACTGGGTCACATTATCGCTGTTAAAAAGGGGTTGAGTTAATGCGATAATAACGCGATCATTTTGACAGCACTAGTATCGGTACCCTACTTGCCGATACCGGTACCACCATTTTAGTGTAGTATTTGGGCCTCGGCCGATACTGGTATTGGTATCAGTGCAACACTAGTTGCAATGCAATTTCCAATTGCCTCCTTTCTTTTGTTACAGAGCCGATATTGCAGTGGCTTTTAGGAGAGGGCATCTCAAGTTACAGCCTTTACCCGTACTGGGGCCTGCTCATGAAGATCCAGGTGGCCCAGAGTCCATGTGCCGGCGATGTGGCCGTCATTTCTCCTATCTTTGCCTACCATCCCGAAGGTAGGTGTGCACTGAAGAGGCAACAGGTGTACGTAAATGACAGTGTTAGGATTCGGATGTTACTCAAACAGCTAAGACACTGGAGTGTTACGGCGGGGCCCCGTGTTCGATTGCAGCCAAAGGTCATTCCCCAGTTCTCCATCTCTCCTGTAACACTCTCATCTGTCCGATCCTGTGTTTTTTATGTAGTGATTTTTTTGTTAGTCTAGTCGTGCAAGAAAGCCGCTACCAGACACTGTTTTGATGTACATTGAAGTACAGGGATTAGACCAGGGATGTCAAACTCAGTAGTGCGGGTTCGTATGTAAGTTTAGGAACATTTCATAGCGATTTTTCCATTTTGCGTTTTGCTTCTTCCCCCCGTAATATTTCTCCCGTAATATTTAGTGGCAAATCCAAGATGGCTGCCATTGTGTACAGAACATATTCCATTAATGCTGTTTTAAGGTTTGAATTTCTTCAGTTAATCTTATTCTTTAAGCTTGTTTCATTGATGATTATGCTTAGGAAAATGTTTAGGTAACTTGAGCTTGTGCTTCATGGTGTGATATAAATGGGTAGCCTTTGGTGCCATATTTTGAGGTCTAGTCATATCCAGTAAATATACTGTGCATTTGGTTTCATAAATTGAGACTGGGTTGATTATGTGTTTTTTTTCTCCAGCGGTTCCAGGAGTTATTCTGGGTTATACCAATAGTGCTTTCCTTGGTCCCGGAACATTATGGTTCAATCTGACCAACACTCTCTGTAGTTTCATGACTGCAGGTAAGCAAGCATCATTGTTCATTCACAGGACCTGGGAAAGGTGATGCTATCCACTTTAAAAGTGCAAATTACTGTTGTTGTAGTGACATAGGCTGTTGTCGTGGTGACGCAAAACACAACAAAGTCGAAGTTTATCCTGATGATATTGTTAGTGTGCACATTTTTTAAATTGCCAAATGCGTCTTAGCATTTTATGATTCATATTTTTTAGCATTAGCATTTAACCTTCCATTCCCAACAAAACATAGCGTCAGTTTTTGAGAGGAAAAAACTACAATTTCTCTCCAGTATGTTGAAAAGGTTAAAGGTTAAATCTCATCTTGGTAACTCGTTTGTCAAAATATTCTACGAGGTGCCCAGAGGAAAATAGCACATTGTGGGGTGTTCATGTGTGCTTTTCATGAAGGCGTTTGGTATGTACCATAATTAACCATAGCACATGAATGCACAATCAGTCTCTTCCTGATGTTCTTTAAGCCAACATCTCTCCCAGCTCATAAAGATTTTCATTACCTTTTTTGAATGGTGTCAAATAAAATATACAGAGATATATGAAAATATTATCATGGACAGCCCATATCAGGTCCAAGTAGATTGCATTAAAATGGTTAGCCAATAAAAAATAAAAAATAAATACTGCTAACTGATCAACTTTTGATCTGCTTATTTATAACAAAATTAATTTGCTTCAGCCTGAGAGTCAATCCTACAATGACAAGCGCCCCGGGTGAAAAATCCTGCTTATAACTACTGTGATATCATGTTACTATGGCAATTGTGTGATGACAGCACAGAAATTACACATTATTATCGGTAATTAGCTATTATTTTACAATGACATCGGGGGTGCCGTGAGGACAACTCTGTACTGTGTGCACAGTTTGAACAGATGCTTACACAATGAAAATAAACAAATTCATGGGACTTGCATGATGTTACTACTTCTTACCTGATGGATGTGTTTTGTAGTGGTGTGCATTGGCACTGCCCCCACGATTCGATTCAATTACGATTCTGGAGGTAACGATTTAATACATGAGGCATGAGGCAATACAAGTGGTCAGATACTGAACATTTTACTGGCCGTTTTCTGTATCAGTTTTCAATGCTTTGAAGTGTTTTAATTTAACTAAACGTTAATTTGGTCCGGAAATATGAAAAAAATCAGAACAATTGTAAAACATGCTGCATCAATTATGTCACTTGACTTGCCGAATCGATTATTGAATTGTCCTGCCCTGCATTGCGGTGCATTGCCGAATCAATTGTTGTTGACACCACTAGTGTTTTGTTTCTTGTGTGTGTGTGTCCAGCGGGATGCAATGGCCTTACCCTGATTGACTTGAAGCTGACCAACTGTCATCTCTTCCTGCTGACCAACAGGGGACTCTTTATCAGCCAGGATCTGCTCTCTCCAGTCACTGGATTTCTCAGTGTACACATTACATTACATTACGCTTAGCTAACGCTTTTATCCAATTCCGACCTATAGATATATACAGGGTGTTGGTTCACTGATTCTTGAAAGTTTGGCGAAGCATGTCCCAGCTATAAATGTGCTTATTCTGAAAATAAAAATAAATCCAGGTAATGTCCTCGATATGCTTGCTGCAGGATATGCGTGCGCAGGCATGTTTCGTGCATGAACGCGTTTACACGAGTATTTCATGTCAATTTTGCTCGTCCATACGTGTGCGTTCTGTGCTTCAAAATCGTATATAAAGCTGCACAGTTCCATACGAGTGTTTCCGGTCAAAGCAATGATGGTGATAACTTTTCGAGACCGTCTCATTGAGCTTGTCCAAAGTTACAAACATTTGTTCGATCATTTGCCGGTTGTACTTTGATAAAGGAGCATGCAAATGTAGGAGCTGTAGTAGCATCGTCTGCTCGTCCGAGGAGTCCTTTTTGTTTTGTTTTCCTTACAGTTTGTGTTTCCAATTTCCGGATCACAATACTGCTCTTTTCTGCCCCCTATGCCGCCAGTGTTGTGCGTGTTGGTCTACTGCTGTTAAAGCAAGCATGTGCAGCGGGTCACACGAGGGGGCCTGCTTAATTTAAGCCCACTGCAAGCGTATATTATCACCATGACGTGGAAGAATGCATTGAAGTGGTTCTACAGAATTGCAAATAGTGAGTTTATAACAATATTTACTATTATTTTCTGATTGCTCAAAATGTGTCCCACATATTTGTAACCCCTGTCAGATATATATTTAAAAAAAAAAAAACAATATATTCAGGTATGTTCAAGGTCATTGTCATTACTGAGCTAACATTTAGCTCTACTGCATACTTCATCATCATTGAAGCACCTGTAACTTAACATTTTTTTTTCTGTTTGTTCATTTGTTTGGACACTGGTATCAGTCAGCACAGTCAGTGTTTTATAATAGTATTGCATTAAATTAATGTTAAATAATATACTTTTTGAGAAGAGGTATGAACCTAAGAAAACCACCTAAGAAACAGTGAAAACAAAATTGCTAATGTGAACAAACTATGCATATTATGCAGAGTTAAGAGTAGTTTTTTGTCAACACCGTCAGCTGTTCCATATTTGACAGTTTTTTTCTGGGTAATTGAACATTATAGGATATATTAGTAATCATTGTGATCCAAAATTATACTCTAGCCTCCACTGAGGCGCATTTGTAGGCTTTTATGTCACCAGCGACAGATACAAACCTCTCATTGACATCTGACGGAGGTCAGACAAACACAGAAGTTTTTGACATGTTTTAAGAATACGCTTACAATATGTATCTACAACTATGTTGACAAAACCGAGTAAGAGCCTATTTTATGAAAAATGTAAAATATGGGGAGCTTGACCAATACATTGCTGCACAGCCAAGACCTTCATCTATGATAATATACTAGAGCATGGCAACCCGACTGAAGTCCGACGGGCCTGGCCGGAACCCGACGTGCCGGGCCGGACTCGGACAAAAAAAATAGAATATCTGTCGGACTCGGGTCGGACTCGGGCTGGAAGCAAACAGACATTGTGAAAATTATAAGCAACCAGAGGAAACGTTCACGTGGTCTTTTGTTGTAGCGTAGGCCATGTTTTAGTATGGCTTCGAGGCTTGAAGGTTGAACATAAAATGACTAAGTTTGTCACTGCATTACGTGCCAAGGATCACAGTCTCAGCATGGGCTAGCAAGGAGCATACTATGAATTAGAAGGTGCATGCGCTACGTGGAGTAAGGTAGGGGCGGAGAGGTTTCCTGTTACTATTTTGTCCTGTCCTGTGACATCCTTCACGTATAGGTTCTTAATTATTGTCACTTTTACTGTACAGTTGTAACTATGCGCGTGCAACCTTTCCTGATATTATATTGACCGCATGGAGATCAGGGGAAATTGCATTCGAACAGCCGTACAGGCTACTGTTTTTCGGGGTTAACTAATAGCCTATCCTTCTTGCAGCAGCTTCACACGGTTCGCAGGGATTTATTTGCACCAACAGTAACCTAACAAATGCTCCGGTAGCCGCGCTGACTGCATCCAAAACTTATTCGTTAGTTTCCGCCTTTCTTATCCTCTCACGCCCCTCCCATGCATTCGATCACTGCACCCAACATCTCTGGTTAGTGTAACCGAAAAAAAACCGCAAGGTGCGCCGTCACGTGTGTGTGTGTGTGTGTGCGTGTGTGTGTGTAACTAAATTAGGCTACTGCAAAGTGCCTCATCCTCACGTATCTGCCTATTCCTGGCTATTTATCACGTGCTATATTGAATATGGAGCCCACTTAGATAATCTGGCTTGCGCACATGGTTCTGTTGTTATGACCAGGGCTGGACTGGGATCTGAAAAGGGCCCGGGCACTTTTTGACGCCTGAGGGCCCGACACCGATGCCTATCGGTATTTATGACATCGTATATAATATAGCCTATTAAAAAGCTCACACGAAAAAATGCTTCATCACTACTCACAATAACCTTCTTGGGGAGATGGTCACAGTGTACCCTCATGTTCCCTTCATCCTGCTGAGTATGTTTGAGGGTAGGAGATAGAGAGAGGTGGACAACTAACTATTTTCCTGATTATTTTCCTGGCCAGTGAATCTCAATATAAAAGTATTCATACCATTTCCCTAAAGCAAAAACTGGAAATAGGTCCTACAGATACAAACACCTTAACATTGAAAAGCAAAGCCATATTTCACACACACACACACACACACACACACACACACACACACACACACACACACACACACACACACACACACACACACACACACACACACTAAAATTGACACCATAATAATAATAAAATGTAATAAAAATAATAATTTCCTAGATGTTTCAACTTCAAATTGCTCCAGTCCACAGATACTGTCAGTGAGCTTACTAAATGGCAACACCACCCCTCCCCTTTCCCAACGCACACCAAAACGGTTCTAGTTGTTGTCTAGGCATAAACTGTATGCAGCTTGACACTGATCAAAAGAGCCCAAGACTGTCATTATATCAGTGGGGTTTTTCTTCCCTACACTCGTCATTTTTTTCACCACAACAAAACCAAGTGACCGCTTATTATTATTGCTTAGTCTTCCAACAGAGGTTGATGACGTTACGTACAATAAGCCTACGCATTGAAGCGTCCAAACCGCGTCGCCTCAACCATCAAGATATTAAAACATCCATCCAATGATTAAATGCTTTCCAGAACAAAACGTGTTTGCATGGATAAAAAAGCCAATCCGTGACCACCACAGGAAAATTCAACTTATGAAGGCCCTATAAAATATCACATTGCCAACAACAACGTTAAGCTACATGTTTCAGCTTGAGTTTCATGTTTCAATAAAAGGAGCGCGTAGGCGTAGCGTCAGCGATTCACAAACAGCACGGAAAGACGGCTTCTTTCTTCATCTACCATGCAAAGAGACAGATAATGACGTGACATGCCATTAGGAAAAGATTGCAAAAAATACATTTAGTTTAAAATCATAGTTAAAAAAGACACGACAAGCAATAGACTAAAACAAGATATGTGTTGGATTTGAGAAAGTGAACGTGGGGATGCGCCGTAAATAAGTAAGGGATAATTGACGACACGGTGTGCGTATAACAGGAAAAATAATGCACACCTGGTGGTGATGCGGCCACGACGCGAAGTGGTGCGCATTATTTTTCCTGTTATACGCACACCGTGAAGTCAATTATCCCGCTTATACCACGGTTGCCACACTGTCTGAAATTTATTTGAGGAATTATTTCGATGCTTTAATGGCTAAAACAAAGGTTTTCTGTATAACTACTTCCTTCCGCCACAAGAAGGTTCTTTTCATAACTTTCTGGCGAACTGCCGTTACTAATTCTAAATTGAAGGTTGCTATGGCCAAGACACCGTCGATAGTTCTATCGCATTCGGTTGTCAAGTCAAGAGCCAGTCGTTAATTCTATCGCATTTGGTTGTCAAGTCAGTCGCCTCAATGTTCTACCCATCCGATATATGGGCGCGTCTGACTTGCCCATAAGATTATGCTACAGTTGGCATGATTCCTACAAATTTACAGATCTCAATAGAATAAAAAAATACCCCGCGTATCTTGGCGACATTCTGAATGCCTCGCCTCGCCATTAACTTTATTAAATCTGCTTCATCTGCTCTCCTCCCATAGGAAACTCTCCTTGATTTATTTTCCACTGCGTTCCAGTTAGGCCTATTGATCAGAAAATATCCCATAGGCTACTTTTCACAAGTTACGCTACTCTCTCAACTGATAAAAAGCTACAACCACAGGAAACATCTCCTCTCGTGGGGAAGAAACGCCCACGTGAAACGGGCGTCCCTTTGCGCAGGGAATCTCTCTCTCTCTCTCTCTCTCTCTCTCTCTCTCTCTCTCTCTCTATCACAAAGTTGACAGAGTGATGGTCAGTTGGGAGAAATAAACATGTTTGAAATTTGATTAGGCCTACTAAGATTTGCTCCAGATTCACTATAGCCTACATTGCTGGTGTTTCCAGACGCGCGATGCAACATGTGTCAATTCAGCGCGTAATGCTTGCAACTTTTTTGTGTGTAGGCTAATTTATGAACGTGCGTGCCTTGGCGCATTGATACACTGGAGTTATGCGGTCAGAAAAGTGACCTAATAGTGGGACTACTTCAGGTGTGCATATATAGACAGTTAATCAATACCCAATTTAGCGCGTCACAATGGGAGATTCCAGACTGCCGTGGTATAACAGTGTAACACAAGACACATTGCACAGGTGGTTGTGACAGGCAGCTCACACACGTAAAGAGATATGGAAGATTTATCGCGCAACAATACAAACATTTTTAAGAAAATAAATCAATACATATTTGTGACTGATTTGAGCGAGTGGGGAGGGACGACATCTTCAGTTTCAGGCAATAGACTACATGGGAAAAACGCAGAGGCGGTGAGCTAATCTGCCTGGCCAGCCAGGGTACGGTAGTTCTTGGGTAGAGGGCAGAAAGACTAGCTTCACTTCAACACAGCATCTCATGACAGCTCAAGGCAAATGGAAGATTTCTATGTGCTGGCGCAACATTACAAGACAAGTGCATGGGAATGTATCAAATGGGTATTGGGTACCAATAACCATGACTGATTTGATTTAGTCAGGATGGCAATTTGGTCGGAGGTGATGAGAAATTACGAAACGCCGAAGCGGCACATAGCTACACTAGCTGAGTGTGTTGAGGGGGCTAACCTCTCTCTCCCTGGGGCACGTCTCGTATCCGGACCGTCTCTACTCGTAGGCTACCTCCCCTGCTCGAACCACCTCGCCCGCACTGTTCGCCCGCCGCCGCCTCCTCCGCCTTACATTCTGCACCACCTTGCACTCGTTGATGCACCGGCGGTCCTACTGTCCCAACCTTAGGTCGAGCTGTGTGATTCACCACACCTCCCACGGCCACACGAGAGCTACCGGTCCGGAGCTCGAGCTGGTGGTGCTTTTAGCTTTGAACAAGTCAGTGATTTTAGCACATTTTGTCCCGCCTTCTTTTAGTTTTAGTTTTCGCTTTTTCCATGCGCTTTTCATAGCCAGTCCTTTCTTTCTCCATATAGCGCCCTGTATCCTCCGCTCCACCACCAGAGTTTTTATTAACCGAATAGCCACCATCCAAGTCAACGAAACTTCGGATGATGATGCATTGCTGACAGACTAGTTGGGTCGAGCGAGCGAGGGCCTGCAGGGAGGGGCGGGCCTTTGAGAAGCAGTAGATTTCATTGGACTAGGCCAATGTGCCTCAAGAGAAGCATCCAATGAGCACCGACGTGTCAATTTTTTTACCGTCACAGACAAAAAAAAATAATGTATATATATTTTTTTATTATTTCGGGCTCTCGAGGGCCCGAAAGACGCCAGATGCCAGATGGCCAATCCAGCCCTGGTTATGACAGTGGTCTTGGGCTTCGGACGTGCTCGGACACAAACATTTTAATTAGTCTCGGGCTCGGGTCGGATTCAAACACTTTTCTGTCGGCTGAGGGCCGACGTGTTTTTGCCACGTTCTCAAGAATCAGTGGGCTACAGTCCCTGGACAAGTGTTGGGGTTAGGTACCTTGCTCAAGGACACTTCAGGCATGGATAGGTGTAGGGAGAGGTAAGGGGGGGATTGGAGCCTGCAACTCTCTGATCTTAAGTCCACCTCCCTAACCACTTGGTCAAGGCTGCCCTACACAGCCCCAACAAACACATTATTGGCTTATCAACATACTTTATACAAACCTGCATACATACAGTATACATACATACATACATACATACTGTACATACTTGTGTCCAATTCTTAGATATATCATACTGGTGCATGATACATCAGGGTTTCCCTTCCCACAGCATTTTATTTCTTAGGCGCCCACTTTGCCAACAAACACCCACGACCTTGACTAAGATCCCTGAAAGGATAAAGATTTTGTGTTGTTGTGAATGTATGCATTTCAGAAAGAAAAATGACACTGACATATCTTGAGTGCTTTTAAGTACCTATTGATCATCAGTGGTGGTTAACATGCACTGCCACGTTTAAGCATTGTTCGCTGTTGATTCATTCCTCTGTTTCTCTTTCTACAGTTCACCTGGCCGAACAACCCCATACTGAATCAAGTAAGATATGTGTGTCTTCAAGGAAATCCTCAACTAGGGCTGGGCAATTAAAAATAAATCAATAAAATAAGTGAACCGCCAACAGTAACCTGTTAATCAACAATGATCAAGCACCATAGATATGAACATTAGATGCCGTGTTTCGACTTTTGCCATGGCCAAACCCTAGCCTGGGAAATCCTTCGAGCCGATTTCTTGCTCAATCTTGCATCGTGTAGTGTACTAGGGGCGATTTTACCTCAGGACCAGCTTACGTTCTGCTATCGTAGAGTCACATGAAAATCAAGACTTGAAATTTTGTTCGCCTCTCGTAAGTAAACCACACAGTTGAAGCAGAGCTACGACCCGATTTGACACTACACATGCACAAATTGACAAGGCAGCATGATTCGCTCTTCAGCTCATCCTCTTCCCCACATCAGGTGTGCGTTTCTTTTCCTTGTTTTTGTCATCTGCAGTTCAGAAAAACAAGCCTGTCGTGTCGCACAGTTAGGGCTTTCAGGCCGACCAGAATGGAGCCGGTGCCCGCACCAGTTACAGTACATTCGGCACTAATGTGCCTATCTGCAAACGTCCCGTGTTCATACCGGGCTCTGAACTTTTTCCGCACGTGACTGTGTTACTCGGATGAACCTGCTGATGGCAATGCTGTCGCCACGGTTCGCAGAGAAAAACCTAGTATTTTGCGGTTCGCTCTGTGAACCAACTTTCCGGTTCGCGAACACTAAAATCTATGGCGTGAACACGACGGCCGGTTCGCGATTAGGTGCGGGTACGGGCACTGGCACGGTTCTCAGTCGGCCTGAATGCGCAACTAGTGAGCATTCTGCTCGTGTCAGACCCTCAGCTCGTATAGTGTAAGGCCATGAGTTGTGAGATGTGAACTTTTAAATTGTGAGATTACCTCATGCAGTGTGAGCCAGGCTTGTACGAAATTCCGAATGGAAAGAATTTCTATTCAAAATAATGCTAAAATACGAACACTAGGTGGTGCCATTACCTTGAATTTATTTGAATTTAATCTACACCACCCATTGAAAGTACATAGGACACCACCACCTAGTGTTCGTATTCTAGCATTACTTTGAATTGAAATTCTTTCCATTCGGAATTTCGTACAAGCCTGGTGTGAGCAGGAGCTCAATACCCACGATTGAAAATATACTGCAATTTGCGTAGGTCGAATCTGGTCTACACGCAGCATAATAATTCTCTATGCAGTGGAGTTAGAGTTGGACCCCTAGACAGTGTTGCCAGATTGGGCGGGTGCCCGCCCAATTGGGCTACTTGGGATGAGCGTCGGCGGGCAAAAACTGGAAAAATTGGCCATTTGGCTGTTTTTTAAGCCGTTTTGGGCCCATAGAATTCAATGTAATTTGTTAAATTTGGGCGGAATTTGGCGCATTTTGGCGGGATTTGGTCACACACATCTGGCAACACTGCCCCTAGATCTGGCAAGAGCCAGTTGAGTGTACATGTGGATGTGAGTGAAAATGTGTATGTGTGTAGTGTACTGTTTGTGTATGTAACAAATAACTAATATGTGTGTTTTTTGTGATATTGACAGATGAACTACGATACAGCAACAATCTGGTACTCTGGCAATTGTCAGACCAACGCGTTATACTTTTCAGGTATTATGTCTCAACATACCCCTTTAAAGGGATACGCCAGCCCCAGGCCAAATTGAGTGTCTCAAAATGGCTTTGAGCTGTTTTTGCACAGAGCCAGAACATTAGACTAGAGGTGACACATCAATTTGTGATAGCACTGGAAAACGGCAAGCACAGCCTCCAATTTGTTGGTAGTGTTGGTAGTGTACAAATTTCCACGAGACTATAAGGGCGTTCATGATGGCGTTTTTTCAACCAGGTTGAAAATTTGCTAGGCAGCGAGCATGCTCACTGTGTCCGCGTGAAGCATCCTGGTTAGAATTGCCGTTCACGACGCAGTTGAAGGGAGTGACCTCTGCGCGGCAGTCGTGTCACATGGCGTTGAACCATCGCGGGAACAATAGTTTTGTCAAGCAGCCACGCAGTACCACAAGAGCTACTGCTGGGCAGAAGACCTCCTCCATGATGTGAGGAATCTGCCGTGATTGGTGTTCATAGCTCATGTGATTCATGTGTGTGTAGTTGAACGTGCTTCATTTTCTACATGCTGAAATGCATTTCATGCTCAAATGCAGCATACTCAGATTGGTATCATCCATATGTATGGTCGCACAACCCACTTACAACAGTAAAAAAGAGAAACAAACCACCCTGTCGTCAGATGCTCCATCTTCGCCACGTTAGGAGTGTATGCCGTTGGTTACAAAACCAGTACTATTTCGCGGGCTGCCTGCTCGACGGTTAGAGTAGTGGTTGCGCGCCTGACTTCCATTCCCTGGTTCGCAGTGCAAACTTGTGTAGGGGTGTGAGACAACGCTCCTACACACACGTGAGCAATCTGTTGGCAAACCAGTTCATGGGCTCGTAATCTCTGAGGGATATGCAGACCCTTGCAGACGAGCATCCACGAGGATAAGCAACTGTAGGAGTTGCAAGGTCCGGCTGCAATCGCATTTATCCCACGATAGTTTGGCACCATGTGACGCATCATGTCGTCGACGCAACATGACTGAAATTTGGTAAATCTAATCATCATGCAACATTTTAAGCCAGAATGCATTGCTGTCTACATGTGCATGTAGCCGTTGCGGAATCTTGATCGCACCTAATGCAAATCAATGGAGAACACGCCCATCTCTGTAAAAAAAAAACACTTAAACTGTATGAATGTGAAGAGAGACATGATTTCAAATGTCAGGCTACATATCTACTTAACTCACTTGAGTCAATAAAATATAGTTTGTTTATTAATTATGTAGATATTTAGCAACACACCTCAAAATGGCTGTCAAGATTGCCGTGGAAAAGTGGTCAGGGTCACCTTTAGTCTAATGTCAACATTTCAAGCTCAGATATTTCATTAAATCACTTCCAGTTTCCCATTTTGCACTTCGTTCACAATCCCTTAAGTTTTGCAATATAGCAATTATACAGTAAAGACTTTACCTTCCCTAAACGTGAATCCTGATTAAACAGCCAACACATATCCTTCGTAAAATCCGACATGGTTATCTGTTTAATCCAACAAGTTGGGGCATTTTGCGGTAATGCAGTTCATAAAATCCCACAGGTTAGATGGGCAGAGTAATTTTTCTTGAAGACTGAGTCTTTTTCAGAACCAGGGCAAATCATATAAATCAAGGCAGATCATACATCTTAGCTTAGCTAAGCTTAGCTGAGAACAGCGAGCAATCTGCCCAGGCCCGTGGCCATAGATCTAACGTTGAAGGAACAGACCACCGTACTTAAACAATTAAATACATTTTTCTTAGAAATAATGACAACACATTGATACCTTCACTTCTGTTTTTTTCTCCCCCCGCCCCACTTCCGTCAATACAATTGGAAAGGAAGAATTCATAAGTGAAGGCATCAATGTGCTGTCTAAGCACGCAGAAGCAATTTGCGCAGCCGAACTTTATTTCATGGCAATGTTCATGTGAACAGGAAAAATGTGGAAGACTTTGGTCGCATATAACTACAGCCCCGAAATGTACCATTGGCCATGCTGAACCAGCTACAAAATTCTAACAGGAGTGACAGCATGTCTGGCTGACTAGGAGGTCGCACGAAGCTTTGAGAGGTACGCATCATCTCGTCTTACTTCTGAGAAGAACATATTTCATTGTTAAAGTACGGTGGTCTGTCCCTTTAAGCAGCCACACTGGAGGTTAGGCTCTATTTCGGCGGGGGGAAAAAAACAGATTTCACTTGCAAAGCTTGTCACTAGGCACAACACAATGGCGTATTTGCCATTGAGGAAAGGGAGGACGATCCTCCCTCAAAATAATAAAGCCATATCTTCCAGTATAAATTACAGAAAACAAAACATATTTATTATATCTTTTTTATATAATTGTTAGTATTTTATAGCTATTTAGCGATAAAAACATATACTTTAGCGCTTCTAATTCACATAATAGACCTTGGAGGACCGTCCTCCCTTCCATCCTCATTGACTTCCATTATAAATGGTGAAACCCCGGCCGTAGCGCGGGGTTTACTTTTTAACATTGAAGTGAATGGAGCTTAGGGAGGACTTTCCTCCCTTTAGGCGGGTCTAGAGCCATGGAAGTAATCTGCCTATCAGCGAAGCTGAATGTATGAACAGCCAATCAAAATATGACGAGTTGGGTTGACAGACGACAAGCATGGACTCGGTCGTCAATGACAACGATATACAAATCTACCTTGTGAGAAGAATGCGGCAGCAGCCAGTGGGAAGTTTGGAGTAATTGGCGAATGTTTTATGAACCCTTAATAAATACAAAGGAAAGATCAACCGTTTTCATGTTGTGAATCGCGCAATATCACTATGGATTTAGATTGAAAACCGAATGGAAAGGTCAGTGTGTTTCAGTCACTCACGTCACTCGATCACTAACTTACACAATGCAAGCGACGCACGGATGCAAATCGCATTCGTGATTTAAATGGTCGGACCATCACCAACGTTTTTAAAAGGTAGTCTTGCTTCAGCATGTCCTACGTGCACAAATAATAGTCTCAATGCTTGTCTTTGCGTTTCTCATTCGTGCTTTTCACCCAAAAGAGGGTTATTTACAAATGGGAATAAGAATGTTTTGGCTGCACATGATGCACTGACCCTAGACTGGCGCTTTTCTCCCTCCTCAAGACGAGAAACATGTCAGCACGAAGCACTTCATAAAATGTCTCTGGCTAAACTTCTAAAATGTAGCCTACATCATCTTATGTAGTTTCATTTGGGTGGAATTAGGAACACTAGGTACGGATTTACAAAGTAATCTGTACGACGTATTTTTTAGTGAAATAGCCAGACGCACGCAGTTCCATACGCTCGCCAGCTCCTCCTTCCACAGCTGTCGGTCTCGCAGGTAGGCCTACCGTCAAAAGCAAAACAGATAGGAGACCACAACCATAGGCCATGTACCATGTTACGGATCATAAATAAGAGTTTAAAAATAACATAATGGAGGGGGTTTAAAATATTTAAAAATCTGTAAGGATATGTTGGAAGGAGTTGAGTTTAAAACCCTTAGGCTAAGTCACTCAATGTCCTAGGCATTTCTATAGGGTCTTCAGAATTGTCCATTTGTGCCTATGGTTAAAAAAAAAAAACACACACACAACTGACAGGGTGAAATGCCATGCTGCCTTTGGTCAAAGTTAGATATGCTCCCTATGAAACTATCTACTATCTATACTATTTTTCTTCACTCTTCTCTTTCTTTCCCCTCAAACACTTTGGGCAGTTATGTATGATAATATATTATACAAAGTTTGTTGCAATTATTTTATAGATATCATAAGTCAGCTTTCCAGACAACACAATGCCATATCAGTTGAGTTAGGCCTACTACAACCTAATACTAAACATCTGCCATTACTAACCCCATTTACCCGCATCTATCCGACTGACCACCCCCTTGTCCTCCCTAATTTGTATGACCAAAAGACGCCACTAGGCACAACATGATGCAATACGATTCCCAGTGTGATTGAAGTTGCAAGACATTTTATCAACAATTTCTGAATGGGTCTACTTTTCTTAGAGGAGGAATCTTTAGTAGAGGTCTGCCACCTGCGTGAAGTTGCACCCCCCTCAGACCCAATATGCTGAAATAACACTGCTGATTGTTTGTGCTAGGTTTGTGCCGGATTGTGCTGTAAAAAATGTTGTATGTGCTGTCAAGGCTTTTAAGTAATTTAAATACTCAAATACTCATACTTTCAATACATTTTCTGACCTGTGGCGTCACACAGCCCCCCCTCCACGTCCAAAGTTCTCCAAAGTAGTCTCAATCGAAGGGAATTTGTGTTCATTTGTTCTGTGAAAATTAACACTTCAATCACTTGTTTTGTAAAGTTACAGCCGTTTTATTTAATTATTATCATTATCCATTATTTTATTAATAGCACAAACATTTTTTTTTTTTTTTACAGCACAATCCAGCACAAACCCAGCACAAACAATATGCAGTGTTATTTCAGCATTTTGGGTCTGAGGGGGGGCCAGCTTCAAGCAGGTGGCTCTACCCACAATATTCACCGGCCGCGCCTGATGGGTAACCGACAAGAATTTTGTAGTGGAATGTAATGTGATGTATTGAGATACGTTGGGCAGGGAATAGAACAAGTTAGTAATTTTGTGTTCTTTCCACAGATGACTATGTGAGTGTGGTATCTAATACAGGAGTGGGGCCGAATCTGGTACGTGTCTGCTGTGTATGTTGATTAAGTAAACGTAAGCCTAATGTTAATGATTCTTAACGCAGCATTGCTGTGCAGCATTTTTGCGGTTAATGAACCATCTTCTTCACATCAGTAAATGCCTCACCATGGTGTGCATTCCAATATGCGACCTTCCGTCCTCCACTTGTGCTTGTGGCCTCAAGGTTTTGCTGATGCATCGCCTCCGTGGAGAAAACAATTATGTTTCCCAGCTGTAAGCCTAGCCACAACAGTTTTTGGGGGACTATTCTTCATTCACCATTTAGTTTGCAAATGAGAAAATGACTACATCTGAGCTTTTGCAAGACATTGAAATATAGTGCTGTTGTTAGTGATGTCATCACGACGTATTACTTCCTGGTACGAGGCCACAAGCACAAGTGGAGGACACAAGGTCACATATTGGACCGTACTATTGGTGTGAGACTGACTGAACATTCTTAGTGAAAGATGTGAAATCCCATGCTGCTTTGCACAATCGTGGTGATTTAGTCTGGTGATAACCCAAGCCTGTTGATCTATATTTTATATTCTCATCCAATCAGATATCGCAAAATAAATTGACCGGATCTAACTATTGTATAAAAGCGGTTAATTACTGTATCCGTGACCACAATAGGCACTTTCCACTGTATTGATTTATATCCCAGTTTTCTAATGTTGTTTGAGAAGTTTCCACTGATTGTGTTTCCCAGGTGTCGAGGTGTGCGTTCAGTGGGTACCCCTTCACACACTGGTATCCCTGCCAAGGCAGCGACTATGATCTGTCTAATCCATATTACATACCACGCTACCTGGCTTTTTTGTATGACCGCTACCAGCAGACAGCTCTGCTGTTGTCAACAAATGAGGTACAAGCACACGTGTCCTTAGCGAGCAAAAGAAATATAATGCAAAGTACACCATTGGAGTTCCAGCAAGCAGTCTAATAGCTTACAATGCAGAAAGATCAGTGACGTACTGTATTTATTGCTTTACTACCCTGCTTAAAAAAAGTCCCAAACATTGCAAATTTACATTAGACATACTGTACATTTTTGAAGACACTAACATGAGTACCATGAGAAAAGGCGGAGAAACTGTTGAGAAATGAAGAGTTCAGATGCAAAACTCCATTTCTGAAGACCTGCACTTTTATATTTTTAGAGAACCCAGTTGTTGGTTTGGTGTACATTCATGTACTTGATAATACATATAAATAGTTATATTACATAAATAAAAAAATGCAATTTTGATAGCTTTGTAGTGAATAAAAATGAATTAAGATTATTTTCTGAAAAGACACTTAAGGGGTTTTGCATCTGAACTCTTCAAATATTGAAGCCTATTTAGCTTTTAATGAAGTGTGTTGTGCGTAGTTTGACTGGCAGACGGGCATGGTGTCCATGTTAAACATCGGGAAGACTGGGCTGGACTCCAGAACCAAAGTTCCTTCCGCCACCATTGCCATGGAAGGTTTGGAAGGCATGTATATGGGGGGCAACCAAATTTTCCTTTATGGCAATCAGGTACACGCACACACACACACACACACACACACACACACACACACACACACACACACACACACACACACACACACACACACACACACACACACACACACACACACACACACACACACACACACACACACACACACACACACACACACACACACACACACACACACACACACACTTGAATTGAATACAGGATGTTGATTTTCATTTAATTTGAATTTAAGGAAGAGGAATTGATTGCAATTAATTCTAACCGTACAGGTGGTCGCTATTAAATGAGCACACGTATTCGCGCGGAGAACGTGGTAGAGGCGCGTCTCTGACATGTGATACAGAAGTTTGGCTGAGCTGCAATGTACTCAAACAACCACCAGGTTTCTCTTGTGAGCACACCACATGCGTTACCTTTCAACGCTTGGCGTTTTGTCATGGGTTCTCTTATCAGTCAAATTCGTACGACTACTCTCTACTGGAGATCCACTCTGCAAGGGACATCCACCAAACACCCTTAAATCACTGCCAACAGGCAAAAAGGCTGCCAGGCCCCGCATTGCCGCCTTCCGAGAGGGGCTATAAAAGGCGGCTCGCACCTGCGCACTTCCTCTTTTATCCCGTCGCTTTCGTGAGAACACAGACATTCCATTCTACTCCTGTTGTGATTCAGTTTCACTGTCCTTCTATAACAGGGGTGTCAAACTCATTTTGGTCCGGGGGCCGCATACAACCCATGTGGACCTCAAGCGGGCCGGATTAGTAACATCATCGCAAAAAAAAACGTAAAGCAGAGGATTAGTGTTCAGTACTATCACGTTTTAAGTGTGTTGAATATGTAGAAAGCAATGCAATACTGATAATCCTATGCAAAATGTCCTTGACTTCATTCATTCATTGCCAACCGTCAATGAATTAAATATGGGAAAGTTCATTTTGGCCGAGGGTCTGGGGATTTTCCCCCCAGAAAATGTTGTATTTCTTAGATATAATTTCCTGCATTTTCACTAGAGATGTACAGGATCCAAGATCCGGTTCCGGATCCGGCAGGATAATAGGGTTTTTCAGACTATCTGGATCCGGCAGGATCTTAAGCCGTGGATCCGGCAGTAACCTTAAAATAAGGATCTGGGGCATCTCTCCTTTTTAGGTAGCCTAGGCTTTTCAGTCAGTCTTTCACAACCCCAATTGCTGCATGGAGTGAAAGCCCTTTGGAAGCGGCCGTTGAAGACAGTGTGGCAGTAAGCCAATGAGCCTTAAAAATAGTTTGCGCCAACGTAATAAAAAGGGCCCACGTGTGCGAGTTGGCTATGTGTTTCAACCCTTTCGTAGGATCCGGTATCCGGTTCCGGATCTGGCAGGATCTTAAGCAGTGGATCCGGTATCCGGCAGGATCCTAAAAATCAGGATCCGGTGCATCTCTAATTTTCACACATTCTAACATCCCGTTTCCAGTTTCTGCTTAATAGGAACCAATACAAATCCAATTATATTTATTATTTAATTACAACCAATACCAATACAATACGAATAAGAAGTATTTACATTTTATCTCTATATATGAGGTCTATAATATATGAGCTTTATCAAATGCCTGTTACAGTACAAATTCACCATTTATAATAGAAGTGTGATGTGCACTTTACTACATACAGTATAACAGAGGGACCATTGTGTTAATGTCATGCAGGTCTTGATTTTGCCCAGAGGGGCGTAATTGCGTATTTCGGTTATTTCATTGAAAAAAAAAAAAAATAAAGTAAAAAAAAAAGAATATATATTTTTTTTTTTTTACACATCCGGGCCGGATGGAACCCTCTGGCGGGCCGGTTGCGGCCCGCGGGCCGTACGTTTGACACCCTTGGTCTATAACCTTGCCTGGCTTGGTTTAGAGCGCTGAATTACGAAGTAAATCACCTTTCATCATCTCCCAGACTATCTTTGAAGCAGCGGATTAGGTAAATTTGAAGACCAGAGGAAAAACTCCCGGTATTCTCTGCTGGTCGACTACCTTGGGAGGCTGGAGCCTAGCGTGACTGGAATAAGAATGGTCATTTGCTACAGTTGTGCTCATATGTTTACATACCCCAGCAGAATAAACGCTTTCTTCGCGATTTCTCACAAAATATGAAGGATTACACAAAACCTTTTTTTTCACTCATTGCTAGTGACTAGCTTAAGATATTTATTAGCAATATTCTGTGTTTACTCTTTCAAAAGCATGATCACAACCCAAACTACCCAAATGACCCTGTTCAAAAGTTTACATACCCTAGTTTCTAATGCTGAATATGGCCCTGTTTAACATCAGGGACCGCTCTAAATTGTTTGTGGTAGTTGTGGATAAGGCTCTTTATATTCTCAGTTGACAAAACAGCACATTCTTCCTGGCAGAATGGTTGTTTCCTATAATATCTTTGGGTGTCTTGCTGGAACCTCACGTTTGAGGTTTCCCCTGAGTGGCTCAATGATGTTGAGATCAGGAGAGTGAGATGGTCGCTCAAAAACCTTCATTTTATTCTTTCTGAAGCTAATGACGGGTTGATTTGGCTTTCTGTGTCAAAATATTGTCATGTTGGCACCGTTGGAATTTCAATTCAGAAATGCAATATGAGGAGTTTGGTTGGAATCAAGCCAATGGGCAAGGGAATCATTGCATTGCAATGATCATTGCAAGGGAAATTGTTCAGGAGGCATAGGACAACCAAAAAATAACTTCAGGTGAAATATAGGACAACATGAAAAAATGTTTTAAGCTGTACAGCAAAGAGGCACTTGAGGAAAGATGGGCTGTTGGGGGTTGCCAGGAGAAAGCCATTACCACAAAAATGCAAACATGTTATTTTGCATATGATACACCAAATAGCACAGTGAGAAGCATCAAAATGCCTGTGACAAAGTCATTTGGAAAAATGAGATCAATATGGAACTTTTTTAGGCCACTATTAACAGTACCATTTGGAGAACAGTCAATGGAGCCTATGATGAAAGTTACACCATACCCTTCTGTGAAACATGGTCATGGACCACTGATTTCATGGGGACATTTGAGTTACAAATGCATTATACTTTTGATCCATACTCGCAGAATGATGAATACATTGCCCTGTGAAAAATACTGGAGGAAACTTGACACACATCAGCCTTGAAACTGCACATGGTCCATTGTTTGGACATGCCATCATGACAATATTTCAACACAGAAAGCCAAATCAACTCGTCATTAGCTTCAGAAAGAATAAAATGACGTTTTTGAGCAACCGTCTCACTCTCCTGATCTCAACATCATTGAGCCATTCAGGGGAAACCTCAAATGTGAGGTTCCAGCAAGACACCCAAAATATTATAGGAAAAAACCATTCTGCCAGGAAGAATGTGCTGTTTTGTCATCTGAGCCTTATCCAAAACTACCACAAACAATTTTGAGCGGTCCCTGATGTTAAACAGGGCCATATTCAGCATCAGAAACTAGGGTATGTAAACTTTTGAACAGGGTCATTTGGGTAGTTTGGGTTGTGATCATGCTTTTGAAAGAGTAAACACAGAATATTGCTAATAAATATCTTAAGCTAGTCACTAGCAATGAGTGAAAAAAAAGGTTTTGTGTAATCCTTCATATTTTGTGAGAAATCGCAAAGAAAGCGTTTATTCTGCTGGGGTATGTAAACATATGAGCACAACTGTATATCTTACTTCCTGGTCATACTGGCTTATCTCGAAAGCGAAGGCTGTCACTGGTCTGAGGTATTTTTCTTTGGCAAAATTGTTAATAGTTTTTTTTGCCAGACTCTCCTGCCCCTGGGTGACGCAGCTATTAGCTATCCTCAAGAGCTAGCAGTTGGCACTTCACTGTGTCCTTAGCTCTGACCACATCCACCCCTGTGTCTGCTGCTGCTACTTGGATTCCCTGCGGTTACCCCTGACTAATACAACCGTGTCGCTTAACCAGCCAATTCACCTGCTTGTGTCCTGTGGGTTGTCCTTGATAAGACTTTGAGTGTTACCCTTTCGTGGGCTGGTTACGATAGCTACTCAGCTAATCAGCTAACCTCCCCTGGGTACATAGCCAAGGCTACCAGAGGCAGTGTTAGCTGCAGCTAATCTCTTGGTCTCGCTTCGCGCCTGTTGGGTTTGCACTCAACATCCCCTGTACAGTCAAGGGTTCTTTTACGCATCCTATCCCTCAAGGTGTATACGATGAGCAGTCGTAAGGCTACCTGTAAAAGACCTCCCCAAGAAAAACGGCCATGCCCAAGAGACTGCGGGTTGGAAATAAAGGCTGCAGATATTCATGATGCGTGCTCTGTCTGCCTTGGCATAGACCACGCACTGAGAGGCGTTAGAAGATGGCTCATGCGAAACATGTCGCAATCTATCATTAAAAACGCACAGGCAAAGACTTGCACTGCTGGTGGAATTGGCTGTATCTATTCGCACCCAACCTCACCACGACTCGAAGGACGAGGATTGGGAGGACTGTCAGTTTCTGCAGTGGGGCGGTTCAGTCCCTTGATCCCTCGCTCCTTCTTACTCAGCGGTCCACATCCCCTGAGGTGAAGGATGCCCTACTCGACTGTGTCTCGTTTGCGGCTACTGGTTCTCTTGATGATAGTAGGCTGCCGTCGGATTTTCCAACTGCTATGTCACTTTGTCTTATTTAGTAGCTGCCTTATACACAGAAACATGATCGTTATCAGTTATGAATGATTTACCAACATTCTCGTTCAATCTTATAGCCGTTCCTGCACCATATGGGCCAATCCATGCAAATGCGGGGTTGTTGACATGGAAAACAAGGCGTAGAGAACTTTGCTAGTGCACAGTTAGTTTACAAACAAGCTGTTGTAGAGGCTGCGCCACAGCCCGGCTACAGCCTGCACCACAGAACATCTACAGTTACACACACTTCACTCACTCGATCCATGCCTGCAGTTCACCTAGAGGCCGTTGTCGTGAGAGCGCAGTCAATTCATTCCGAATGGAGTCTGCACTCACTCATTTGCACCCCTAGAGTGCAGTACCACCCGGAAATGTGGTGAGTGAAGTGTCTGTACTGTAGACCTTCTGTGGTGCAGGTTGTAGCGGTGCTGTGACGCAGCCTCTATGTGTATTTGAAAACACTTTGAGTCAACTGTATAGTTGTGATACTGTGCTATATAAATACATGTTGTTGTTGTTAAAGTCATATTGACCTATAGACTGCAAGGAAGCATGCCAACGCGTGACCTAGCATCGCAGAAGTGCATTGGTGTTAATTCACTCTCCATCCACCTGGCAGTACCAGGAATAGACACAGAGATTGCAATTTCATTCCCTGTTTAGAACTTTAATTCAAATCCATGTTGGAATGTTGTGATCATTCTCAATTCAATTCAAAATTTTGCTCAACCCTGATACACACACACACACACACACGCTCGCACACACGCACGCACGCACACACACACACACACACACACACACACACACACACACACACACACACACACACACACACACACACACACACACACACACACACACACACACACACACGTGTATGTAGCATACTTACTTAAACTCCAACAGCTTTCACTTTCCTGTCATCATCATCCACAGGGGTTAGACAATGAAACTGAAACACCTGGTTTTAGACAGGTTTGGCCAGAGCAGCCCATGCGTGTATATTGACCCTGTGGAGCTCCTGACGGACAGTTCTGGTGGAAAGTTCTGGTGCCGTGATTTGGGAAGCTGTGGTTCTTTTTTTTTCTTTTTTTTTAAATACAGTCGGGGGGTGCATTTCTAGAAAGCGTAGTTGTTCGCAGTTAGCAACAATGGTAGTTGCTAATGGGAAATTGCATTGCAACCAACAAAGTAGCTAACATAGTTAGCAATCGCGCTTTACAGAAATGCACCCCGGGTTAGCATCCGAACATCCCTTTCAGACAGCTTCCTCTTGCGTCCACACCTAATCCTATTGGATGTGGTTCGTCCTTCTTAGTGGTATGCTGACATTACCCTGGATACCATGGCTCTTGATTCATCACAAAGACTTGCTGTCTTGTTGTGGTCACAGATGCGCCAGCTAGACGTGCACCAACAATTTGTCACCCATAATGTTGTGTGCATTACAATGTTTTGAGCAAAACGGTGCTCTTACTGTACTTGAACTGTAATTGAACCTTCACACTCTGCTCTTACTGGTGCAATGTGCAATTAAAGGGGTATGCCACTATTTTGGGGCTTATTTTGGGGCTATTTTGGGGCCAAGGTTTATAAAGGTGGTAAAGTGTCTTATTTTTCATGTAAGTCGTTGTCTTGCTTTAAGACAAGTTAAAAGAGGGAGCATGTCGCTAAGCTAGTGAAAGTCAATGGATCACTGTAGCATGCTACATGCTACACGAATCCATTGACTTTCACTAGCTTAGCGACATACTCCCTCTTTTAACTTGTCTTAAAGCAAGACAACGCTTAAAGGGGCACTGTGTGAGATTTTTAGTTGTTTATTTCCAGAATTCATGCTGCCCATTCACTAATGTAACCTTTTTCATGAATACTTACCACCACCATCAAATTCTAAGTATTCATTATGACTGGAAAAATTGCACTTTTCATACATGAAAATGGGGATCTTCTCCATGGTCCGCCATTTTGAATTTCCAAAAATAGCCATTTTTAGCTGCAAAAATGACTGTACTTGGACCATATTAGAAAATATTTGTTTATTACTCAGTACTTTCATGTAAAGATCAAATTTGGCAATAGGCAGCCCAGTTTCAATGAGCAGCATAGTTGCAGTACCTTTTTTGACCATTTCCTGCACAGTGTCCCTTTAACATGAAAAATAAGACGCTTTACCACCTTAATAAACCCCAGCCAACGATTTATACTGTTTTAAGCCCCAAAAATAGTGGCATACTCCTTTAATGAAGATTGGCCACCAGGCGGGTCCACTTTAGGCATGAAACTTCCCACACTAAAATGGCAGGTACGGTTCAGTTTCATTGTCCAACCCCTATATGTTCAGAAGGTACGTAGACATTATTTGGAAACTTAAACATACACGGTATCTGCCCACCTTTAACTTACACATTTTCCAAATACGGATTCAGACATCAAACTATGGTAGTACGATTTGTCACTTGATTCCTTTGAACAAAGTCCTTTGCACAGTACATGTGAAGAAACTGACATGATGAATCTCTGGGATTTTTCCATAGTTATGGTGTGTGTGTGTGTGTGTGTGTGTGTGTGTGTGTGTGTGTGTGTGTGTGTGTGTGTGTGTGTGTGTGTGTGTGTGTGTGTGTGTGTGTGTGTGTGTGTGTGTGTGTACATGTGTGTGTGCGTGCGTGCGTGTGCGCATGTGTCTTAAGTTGTGGGTTTCCGATGACCGTGGAGCCAAATTCCACTACTTACTAACTATGCCTCAGTCGGATCGCATAGTCGACATGGTGAGCTGCCCATATAACAACCTGGTAGTCGGTGTGTCAACCGTAGGGACGCTCATCGTCTTGAGAGCAGGTACACACACACACCCACACACACACACACACACACACAAACACCCCTCCACTGCCATGCTGTAGCGCAGGGTTCGACAACCCACAGCACAAAACCTATTGTATGCAATTGTATGTGTCTGCAATACACGGAAATAGCCACAAGAGGGCAGCAGTCAACAACAAGCTCACAGTAGCTCATTTTAAAAATGGCTGCACAAGAGAGGAGGCTTCCTCCATGAGTGAAGCAGAAAGATCACCAAATTGCAAAGGGTTGGTGTACAAATTTCCTAAATATTCTTGTGTATACTTGAATAGGGCAGTCATGGGTAAGCAGTTAGGGCGTCATACCATTCCACTGTACACAACAGTTTGGACACGTCAGGGTGTATACTATGGAAACATTTAGGGCAGGGGTATTCAATTAAATGTAACCAAGGGCCAGTTTTTCAAATTCCTCCCAGTAAAGGGGCCATGGAATGTGCATGTGTGTGATCCATTTATATCTACTGTCAATGATGTAATCGTATGCAATGTCCAAATTGAGGGTGCGAAACAAGCGGACAACTTTCCAGACAGAAGAGATATTCGCTTTTCTATTTATTAGTAGCCTTGATTATCTATTAAGACTATTTCTTATAAGATATCACTCTCATGTGCAGAGGAAAACTATCCCTATTCTGAAGGGTTAGTGCTAGTGAAATTGCCCTAGCACACATTTTTGTTTTCATTTGGTTATGACCTCGTGGGGGGCCAGAACCTTGCCGTCCAAGGGCCGCATCTGGCCACAGGGACGCCATTTGAATAGCCTTGATCTAGGGTATTCATTGAAAGAAAGAAAAAAAGTACAAGAAAAAAAACTGAACCCTGAAATGTACCCCTACTTATTAACTACAACATCCAGCCGTCTAGGTTTTAATCATGCACCACACTGGTCCAATGCAACTTCCAATGTTAAACGCTTTGCCACTTAGCATTTTGGGATCCTTGGCTGCGCATTCAGGTAGAATCAAAACAAGAAAATCCATGTATAGCCCTGTGTTTGGTACTGGTAGGAGCCCTGCAAGCTCGGTCCGGTGCGCTAAGGTGGCATTACTGGAACCATAAAACCCTTGCAAGGCGGGGTGGCGTTTCAAAGAGCGCGGCTCATCTCAGTTCGCGACAGTAATCCGGCTTTTGAAGCATTGTCGGGCTGGAACCGGCTGGGAGCGAGGAGCACTCAAGACTAAAGCTAGGTTCACACACGTCGCTGCTAGTTACTCGCTCAGCGAAAGAAGTCAATAGAATGTCAATGTGTTCCAGCAAGACTAGCAGGCGAGTACTGTACAAGTGATGCGATGTGGGCGGATCCCAAGTTGAAAATATTTTAACTTAGAGCGAGGCGAGTAAGCGAGTAACAAATTGGAATGCAGAGTTCGGTAGCCTACTTCTCGTCTGTTCATTGGCAGTTAAAGCCGCGGGAACTTTCAGCGAATGTTCCATGAGAGACTGGCGAGTGGGGGGACGCCGCCGTCTTTTCTCTGCTTTGTTTTGTGTTTTGTTTGTTTTATCACTACGAGCTCTTTTAGTTGAAGCAGGTTGTTCTGAGTTGCTTGTTCCTAGGCCTACGCATGCGTGTATGCTTTCATCTTCGGTATGATGTAATCTACAGACACACACACACACACACACACACACACACACACACACACACACACACACACACACACACACACACACTCCTTTAACTACTTTATGTCTTCTACACACACACTCCGTTAACTACTTCATGTCTTCTACTGCAGGTTTGCATAAGTATTCTAGCTTTACCATCTCGAAGTCCACTCCCGCCTTCATGTATTGCGACCACATTGGCCTACTGATGGTTGTAGACGTGGACTTCACCACCGACATTGGATTCATTAGCAAGACCATTGATCCCACTATCATCCAGGTGTGTGTTTGGGGGGGGGGGGTGTTGGGGGGGTGAGGTCAACTTTTTATTCAGACAGGACAGGAAGCGAGTGGGAGCGAGAGATGGGGGAGGATCGGGAAATTAGCCTGGTTCACATCAGACCGTGTGTGTAGCTTCGGCGCCCCCTGGCGGAGCAGAGCTACACACACTACCGTCTGCTACACAGCCATAGACGCTTTGTCGCTTTATCTTCAACCAGAAAATAGACGGAGCATTAATCCATTGTAATTATACTGTAGGCAGATAGAGAACATTTCCATTCCTTCTGAATCAAACCAAAATATCAGCAGTCAGTGAGCAACCAACTGCATCTCGAGCTATGTGACTCTCCAATGGTGGCAATGAAAAACGGTGGCCCTCTGTATCATGAATGTTGCCCATCCCTGAGTAAGATGAAATACTTTAAAATGTCAAGGTGTAGCAGTTCCAAACTGTCTGAAAAGCGCCAGACCTTTAAGATTTAAAAGTATAGAAGTTTCGTACCATCAGCCCTGTTTTGAGACTTTTTTTTGCATTTTCTGCTTTTATGTGTGTGCGTCTGTGTTTTTGTCTGTGTGAAGGACGATGATCACAGCTTTCCAGGACATTTAGCCCCGCAGTATATGACTCCCTCAACAGTCCTGCTGAACGAGTTCACTTTCGACCCTGCATACCCTGAGTTAGGTTATCTTCATGAAGTACATCGTGGAAAAATTGTAACCTTCCGGTGGGTGTTGCATGTATGTTGTGTGTTTGTTTACTCTGTGTTACTGTTAGTTTTAGTTCTGTCAGATCCACTCTAGTCAAAAATGAGATGAGAAACAGAGATATATTTCAGAAGCTTTATTTCTGAATGCATACATTTGTGTTTGGCGGTATGGCTCTGTTCGGAGGAAGTTCCCCGGCTTCTCCATAAGCTCCATGGAAGCCAATACAGGGAAAAGCAGCATCCTCAGGTGGAGTGCCTTCCATTTAGCTGGAAAGGCGACATACCCCGTAGAACAGAGCAAGCAACAACGACAACAGTATGACATTGTTTGGCAATGATTCGTCTGGTGGAGCAGGGGAGGTGGTGGGAGCAAAACAAGCAGCAAAAAGCAATGACAGGAAAACAAATGTGGTAGTTTAAATAAAGCGCGCCAAAGGTCAGCTTCCAATTGCAAGCAGCAGCTGATTAACCAAAGCGCAGCTGATTAGTGGAGAGTTGTATGGGTCGGGTCGGCGTCATTCAGTAGGCAAAAGGGCTCGTTGACTACGTGGTCTGCCAGAACTATCGCAGGTTGCTTTTTGCATTTTCCAATCCATTCCTTTTCCACTAGAAACAGTAGGACTAGTAACAATCAGGGTTCCCACGGGTCATGGAATTTCTGGAATATCATGGAATTTCATAAATGTTTTTCCAGTCATGGAAAGTCATGTAATTTTACCATTTTGTATGCACAGTCATGGAATATCATGGAATTTTCTTAACAGTTGTTTAAAAGCAAAAACTTTTTTGTTTGGTGTATAAGATTGTTTCTTACTGGTTATACTACAACGCTTTGCCAGAGACAGTTAAGTTTTGCACTGTAATGTGCAACATTTTAGAATGCAATGAGCTCACTGAAGTCTGGCGTTGGCTCGGTGTCGGCTCTAGGGGTGAAGATAATCTTCAGTTTTCACACTTAACATTTTTTTTTAACATCATTTCTTTTTACCGAAATGGTCAAAGAAATTCAGTTTTTTGGGTCTGGAAAGTAATGGAAAATCATGGAATTTTATATCTGAATTAGAGTGGGAACCCTGAACAATAATTGATTAATAGTAAATACAAATGAGCATTTAACATGTAACATGTAGAAAAAATATAAGATAAAAAAAGAATGGAAAGACATTACAATAATAAGACAATAATAATAGTGACAGTGGCATTAGTGAAAGCAATAATAATGGTTAGGGAGCAGAAGGATTTTCAATTCAAAGCCTGGAGCAAGGATTCTACTCCAGATCCAAATGTTTATGTGTTTATGTTAATGTGGATTATAACATTTGTAAAATAACTTGTATTTGATACAAGTGTGATTTCCCCCCCGAAATTTTGAAAAACAGTTGCAGGCCTACAGTTTTTAATCCTTAAAAAATATGTATTGCGAGGATTGCAAGGTCTGAAGATCGATTTTGTGAAGTACTTTGAAAAGGTGATGGGTCGTATAAATGCAAAATTCAGGTCAAAAAGAGGAAGATGTTGAGCATGAGGAAGAATGTGGCGAAATAGTCACTATGAATGAAGATTCTTATTTTAACCTGCGAAGACATGTCATGAGAAAACATGATGAGGTGGTCCGCAAACACCAGGAGGATGCAACAAAATATGAGCATTCCTCTTTTGTCAATTCTAGATTAAACGAAGATTGCATATTGTGATAAAAAAGTGTGATGAAATATCATAAAAACATACACTAACTATGCTTAACAATACAGAGTGGGTTTACATTGGGGCTGTCAACAAGTATTCAAAGTTTGAAATTCGAGTTCGAATAAGGCTTTCTTTGTTGACACTTACCAGTTTCACAGCCTTAAACTGGGTTGGTTCATTAGCACCATCACGGCATTCTAATTTTCATCCTCGTTGCCATCGTGGGAGGGGTGGGACTTGACTTGAAATGGGCGTTCGCTGATCGGGGGTAATGTTGTCCTATTAGCGCCTGCCCTTAGTGTTGCTAAGACACACTTCCGTGGATTACAGCTGAACCCTGGTCAAAAATGCTTCAAAGAGTTGAATGGAAAAGAATGTTGACTTGGCCTCCATTCTTATACAGTATACCAGTGTTCTCCAATTAATTTTCCACAAGGGCCAAATTATGTTGCACAAATTAGGCTGAGGGCCAAACAAATCGCCTGGCCGTTTGGCCACAGATAGCACTCATCTATGTTTTCATTTGTTCCAACCTAATGGCGGGCCAAATGCTTGCCATGCCAGGGCTGTATTCGGCCCGCGGGCCACCAGTTGGAGACCACTGCAGTATACTCACAATGATCGTACTGCATAACGTCACCTGAGCTTGAGTTTAAGTCTTCTTGTTAATACGAGGTAAATAATCATTGTGTCAAAACTATGTTTACGTATCATAATAACGGAATTGTCAATTCTGTAACGAACTATGGATTAGAAATTGTAATAATACTTGACAATGTATGGAATGGTTGAATGTGAATAGGCTGGTAAAAGTAAGTAAATGAAGGATGAATCACCACACACTGGTAAGCTTATTCTTTCTTTGCTGGTAGTTTATTTGGTGAACAACGCGATTCGCTGTAGCTTCATCAGGTTCATGCGTTGTTCACCAAATAAACTACCAGCAAAGAATACTAGTGTGCAGTGATTCATCCTTCATTTACTTGGATTACTCTTACTGCACATCACCAGCACCTGGACAGTGGTTGTGCACAGGGACGCTACTTTGAGGCTGGTAAAAGTACCTGCCAGTTTCATATCCATCCTTTGTGTGTGTGTGTGTGTGTCTGCGTGTGTGTTTTTTGCAGTCAGGGTGGTCAGGTACTCATAACGGACGTTTACCAGGATCCTCTGTTACCAGGTGGGAGTCACAAAAACAAGGGTATTTCGTCCGGACGTGCCTATGTCACTAGTGATGCGAGTCCTCGTTGCCGAACTGCACTGGAACTCACTAATTTCAGGCCATTTCAAACAAGCGATTTAGGGTTAGGTTTAGGGTTAGGTTAGGGTTAGGGACGAATCAAACGTCGTCAGCAACAAGGACGCGCGTCGCTATTGTGACGTGGGCACGTAATACCGCATCCGGACAAAACACCCTAGAATTTCATTGTCCCTTACCAGGTATCAAGACCTGCGCCAAGGGGGATCTCCTAGAACCTATGGGGCTATTGCATGAAACCATACAGGACTTCCCACTTTTCTATGAAGAGTCTCTTGCTAGTAATAATGAGATCTTGGTACAGATCACAGTTTTAGGTGAGTGAAACGCATGCACACACACGCATACATACACACGCACACACTATAGCAAAAATAGCGCAAAACAGGACTCAGGTGTAACATGAGTGATGTCACAGAATGTTATTTATTTAGTCATGTATGTATTTATTTTTTAGTGGAAACATTTCTGGGGGACACAAAGCAGCACAAACGTAGCACAAATGAACAACAGTTGTATTTCAACATTTTAAAAATGTTCATTTTATTTGTATGACACAATTCTTAGAAGAAATGCAGCTCAATGTGCTTAACTATTCTGTCCTGGCAACACGTCTGGGGTGTTGTTTTGACAGATAGCGAACAAAGTAAGACTCAAGGCGTGACTCCAGTTTGAATGCTTTAGTGAAGACATCTTGATCCATACAAATGTGTAAAACTGAAACAGAATGAAATACAGGAGGATACACTAGGGAATAAAATGCTCAGGTGGATACAATAAGTTTTCCCTTTACAGGTACTAACCAAGGAACGTCTTTTCTAGGATAGGTTTTAGCTTTAGGTCAGGTAAGTAGGCAGCACTGTAGTTTAAAAGTTAAAGCAGACAGGCAAATTTTACCATCTAACATATTTCTTATCAAGGACAAAACACAGGCAAATTAACAGTAAAGTGTATCAAAATATAGTGACTAGGAAAGTTTACATGAAACATACAAGGCACAACTGAACACAAACGAAGCAATACAAAGATTGAATGACTAGAGAATTTAGCTAAGAGGCATGCTAACGATCGTGAATTAGCATATTTCACACCTTTAATACCGATCTCAGTAGAAGATAAATTTAGCGTTTTTGTCACTACGGTTCACATAACAATAACTTTAAACAGCATCTACATAGATTTTGGTAACTTACTGTTAGTTCCATCTCTAGGATTTTAACAGTTGAAATTTCAGGTGACGAACATGGCAACTGCTTTCCTCAGGCTGGTCAGAAAGGAAGTGCATCACGTAGCAACAGGAAATCTGATCCTTTAGATGCAGTACTCAATATTAACACCAGGGGGAACATTTAGACCCAAAAACTGACAAGACAGCACATTAACAGTTAGATTAATTTAGTACCTGACATGCAGAATACCATTGGTCCAGTAGTACCAGTTCACAGTGACTACGTCACTCCCTTTTTTAATGGACGGGAGAAACCGTTTTGTTGTACTCGGTAGTGTGACCGATTCTGAGCCCTCCTCGCAAAGGAACAGTTTACAAGAGGCATGTGTACCAGCGCAAGTTGCAATGCAAAACTAACTAGAAGCACTCAGAGAGTGCAGACCTCCGCCAAGGAAGCTGCTTGATAGAACATTTGAATTGAACACCCAGTCTTTCTTCCCCGTAATTCAATTTCTGGTCACTAGGGGCGTCTAGATATATAGGTCAGCAACGGTGAAGAATCTTTAAACAAGGCCGACAGGCGGACAACAGATGCGTCCCTCTATGCCAGTTCCAACTATGCTATTTTTTCCCCCAAACGCCCCCCTGGCCTCGTCCTAACCTGTCATTGCCCCCCTTAGGATGTACTTTTTGTTTATTGGTCATATTGCCCATGGGAACTCCAAATAATGTGGCAGGCAGCAAAATGGCGAGACATTGCTTTATTTTTTGCAGTTTAGGCTATAATAAGCTTATCATTCTTGAATTTGGAAAAGAACCATATGATTTCAAATTTCACATAGATCAAGTAGGCTACATTACAAATTACCAGATATTTATCAGTATCAGCCTTTCGTATCACGCCATTTCAGCGTCATGTGCATGTGGGAAAGATTCTAAACATCGACAAATAATAAATAAATAAAACCGTTTGGGTGAATCATGCACTTATGGGTTCACCCTCTAGGTGAATTATGTGCTTATTTTTCAATACCAGCTTCACCGTCAAGGCACAAAGCAGTGAGCTTCCGTGCCAGAGTTTACCAAATTCACACGACTGCAAAGCAATTACGAAAGACGCGTTCTCTCCCATTCTCTCGCTGAGCGCAACGGAAAGCACCTGTGGGGTACAAGCCCGCCAACGAAAGAACCTCCCTATGTATGAGTACCACACTGTATGTCAAATGGCCCAGCTGTCTACTTATAGTCCTAGTTCGAGCATCATTTCAGTGCGCAGCGCACACTAGGGCTGTCCGCAAATAATCGACTAATCGTTGGTCGAACAAAAAAATGTCTAGTCGACCAAATCCCATTGGTCGATTGGTCGCAGCGGAGGGGGAAAAAAAGTGCCTCGTCAAAGTGCTTTCAGGACTCTTAACTTGAAGGGCATGACAAAGGAAGACGTGTTGGTGATTTGTTTGACAAGGGTAGAAGTTATTTTGGCCATGTCTGGTTGGAGCTCTAAAACATGGGATTATTTATGAAACGGATACAGATTAAGTTACTGCTTGTCAGCCAATGGTCACTAACGTCGGGCGAGAAGAACCACGCGAATTCGAACGACAGGTGCGTTTAATTATGTAAGTTCACCACCACGGCAGATGCTGCTCTCCTCTCCCGTACACTAACGGCACCGTTTGCTACAATACCTCCCTCGACCTTTTGATTCCATTGGTTCACAAAACTCCAGGGAGCCGCCTGCATCGGTCTCGTCTCGCATAATTATCCGTTTATTGCAGACAGTGTAAAAAGTGTGAAGTCGTGTCGGCGCATATTCTGAAGCTCCAAAATGCTATGTTGCAACGTCATGGTGCTAAGTCGCACTTCGTTAGCTTCCATACCACTTTGCTTTATCACTTGGCTGTACAATTTTACTCCGTGCTGGCCAACATCCAAAGAACCACCACCAGATATAAACATATTTTGGGGTGTGTGTGTACGTTTTAGTCATTCACCAACAAACTTATCAGAATTCGGTTTGCTGCCCTGAACGGCAAGAACTCTTGTCAAGACTCCAGTCCAGCGATAAACAAAACCAGCGTGGGTCATTTAAAAGGGGAAACGCTGCGCATCATTTAAGACCATAAACAGACACTATGCGCTTGATGGACATTTCAGTGAACATCTATACAGGAATGCTGCAACAAATGTCGAAATAGATGAAAAGGTATGACAGTCAACGCGGGGATATTGATTCTGCCCTCCAGTTGGGCTACTGCTTTCAGACAGTGAGCGGCATCTGTACCATAGCCTACGCAGTTTGTTTCCATCACCGAATATTAATTTTAATTCGTTTTTTATTTGTGTTTTACAGGCTAAAGCTATGTGAATTCGAACTTTGAATATTCATTAGGCCTAGTAGGGCTATCTGGTCAAAATGGGATGTTATGAAAGAAAGAAAAAGCTAACCTAATGTTAGGTCCACGTTTAGGGGAAGAGCTGTGCTGCGGGTCGCCTGTCAACTAATTACAGTTCCATGTCATGGAGCGTTATGCAATGCAAACACCCTTCTATCCAAGCACAAAGGAAAATATGAATGTTATGAAAGGAGAAAAGCTAACCAAATGTTACAGGTCCACGTTTAGAGGAAGAGATGTATGCGCTGCGGTCGGCTGTCAACTAATTACGGTTCCATGTCGTGGAGCGTTATGCAATGCAAACACCCCTCTATCCGAGCACAAACATCTGTGTCAAAAACTGCCTGCCGACTTCTAAATCGTTCATTTCCGCGAGTTAAAACTGCCTGCCGACTTCTAAATCGTTCATTTCCGCGTGTTTCTGATGAACCAAAATAAAGTTGCCTCCATTGTCCAAACGCAAAACAATGCCGAAAATTGAATGCCCCCCTCAGTTGTCTCACATTGCAATCAGCTTAGCCTTGCCGGTTTGGTAACATACATTTTGGCTTGCACGCATTCACTCCGGTCCAAAATGCCAACTCTGCCGACTTTTTGAAGGAATGCGTTTCAGACGGACGGATGGACGGACGACAGACAGACAGACCCTCTTATAGAGATGCTGGGACGCATCTAAAAAGTTCTGGTTCCGGTTCCTGATTCGGATCACTACCAGAATTGAATCACTTGTTCCTTGGGTCATTATCAACAACTCCACAAAGTTTTGTCCGATTTCAGTTGATTCGTTTTTGAGTTATCCTGCTGACGGAATCTTTTAAAAAGTCCTGGTTCCTGTTTGTGATCCGGATCACCACCAGAATTTAATCACTTGTTCCTTGGATCATTATCAACAACTCCACAAACTTTCATTCAAATCTTACTTTTTTTTTCTTTTTTTTTTAAATGCAGTACAGTGAATAATTTCTGTTTACAACACAGTTTCATTCGTCCCTCGTGCAGGGGTCTATGTTATGAAAAAAATAATAACACAAAATAGGAGCAGAGATAAGAATTTAAGAGTACTGTGAAATTGTTAACACATAGACAAAAAGGGTCTAAGAGGGTAGGCTATGCCTTTTCCCCACACACACACAGGTGTACACATTCTACATGAGGGGTGCTGGTCACAGGGCCAGTTTTTCAAAATTCCTCCCATTGAAAGGGCTGAACAACATATTACACATTTATGTCTATATTCACATTCATTTCTATATACAGCTCAATGTCTCCTCTGCCGTGTCAATGAAGGCCTGTCACCTAACTCATTACAACTGTAAAACAAAGCCTGGGGAGTGTTAGTAAACTCATCCCAACTGTCCCTTCTCTGAAGGTTTTTTTTATTGCTCCCAAACCCAAGTTAACTACAACAACTTGACTAGGCTTTTGATCCCTCTGTCTTTCAAGCACTTGTAGTTTTCTCTATAGGATGTATTTACTCCAGGAGGAAAATGCGAAGGAAATCGTAATTCAAATCGTTTTTAACAAAAACGGAAATCGTTAAAAAAAAAAAAAAAATTTAAAGTTAAAAAAATTACATTTTCGGAAACTATGGCGGCCAAATTTAAACTATGGCGGGCCGCCATAGTTTCCTCAATGTATGGGAAACACTGGAACCACTGTCCTAGGAGATCCTGGTAGAGGAGAAAGACACAGCAAACCCAGCAACATGCAGACATGCAAACTAGGAGAAATACTGCAGACTTTAAAGCTGTTACTATCACCACAAAATACCACACCATTTTAGTCATTATCACAACACACAAGGAAAAGTGTCCCCTCATTATGGCCCCCCCACTGAGCAGAGCAGCAATCAGGTGCAGATCTGGCCTTGTACACAAGGAACCTAGAGAGACAATCAACCAGCTCCCAATACGTCCTGACTAGGTGGTCTCTACCAGATAGGGTCACACTAGGCAAAAACCAGACAGAAGAAACAAGCAAAGCAAACTAATGCACCTCCAAAGAAAGAACTAAAATAACCTCTGTGGTGCCGGCTGTAGCCGGGCTGTGACGCAGCCTCTACAAACGGCCCTGTTTCTAAACTAACTGTGCACTAGCAAAGTTCTCTATGCCTCGTTTTACATGTCAACAACCCTGCGACTCTGCGGAATGAAGTATTGAGCAACTTTGAGCCTCGTAAATGGGTGGAAAGTTGAGATTTATAATGATGGCTTATTTGGTGCCGTGTCATCACAGCAGAAGCCAAATTTCTACTAGCTCGTGAAATTCTGACAAGCACTCGGACTTCAGAATGCAGGGGACCTTTGGAGGCGAGGTATGTGGCAAAAGTTAGCGTTCAGCATCACATGTTAACACAATATAGGCCATTTCACATAGGATTTCTCCTTTAAAGACGTAACGTCAGGAGAGACTAGCAGGTACCCCATCAGAAGATATGGCTGTGAAAATTAGTACTGATCCAGGTGGGTTTTGTATTCATTCAAATGGTTTACTTGGAAGTAACTGGACGACTTCTTGGGGTGTGAAAATACACTAATCCTCAATTTGGACTCGGAGAGACAAACAGTGCATATATAATAAAATAAAATCCTGTGGAAAGAGAGATTCTTCCATTCTCATACTTAACTTGACACTTGACAGCAAATTTCCCATGTCCTTTCGGTGGGCATGAGTGCCAAAACATTGACAAGACGGCTTCTTTTGAGGCTACCCAACGTGACTTGACATGACGTGATCAGGAAGTGCATGATTTGATACTTCGCTGTAATAACACTCAAATGCTGTTATGATAAAATGCCCAGATTAAATTTCCAAATCGTGACTGTATGAGTTCTGAAATTACACATGCAAGCTCTGTTCAGAGTAACTAAAATCACATTAGAGTGTGTTACAGTGTGCAGATACTGTAGATTCGGAATCAAATAAGTAAATAAACAAAAACAACAAAAAAAAACCAGTAAAAACACATTTTTACCATTTAGGTGTCAGCACACTTCATTTTACCTGTCATGGGATTCAAAGTGTAAAAGAGTTTGTGCAAAAACATTGATTTTACTTGCACAAAAGATTCCAGGCATTTGAGTCATTATGCATTTGAAGTCCCTCTGGTCCCATTTTTTTCTCAAATATGTCACATATCAAATCTGTCTGACAATTTATCTGTATATCTATCGCTCTGTACTCTGTACTCTGTAAGTACTCTATCTACTTATCAATTCATCTATTTCATCTACACAGGCCATCCAATAGGCTTTGAGGACAGGCACACAAGCATGGCAGTGGTCAGCCCTGGACAGTCCACTCTCCTCATCCTTCAGGTTTGTAAGAAAATCCTAATTATGTAAGAAAATCCTTAACACTCTTTGAAAGAATGTACATACTATACTCACAGAGACATAGAGAGTACTTAGGAAAAAGTTTATTCTGTTCAGAGGGTAAACTTCAGAGAAATTAGAATAGAGGAGAAGCTTCCCATTTAGCCAATAAGCTTTGCAGTTCCTCTTGTGGGGGCCACTAGGGGGAGAACGCGGGCAAGTGAAAACCCCTATTGACCCGTTTACTGTTTGTAAACAAATATAATGTAATTTAGCTGCGTATGCATCGTTGGAGCAGAATTGACCATGCACCGTTCATTTGTATAGAAACTAGCCAGGTGTTTTTTTTTTCCAAAATACGAAAACGGATGATCACGATAACTTCAGATATGCAGTGGGTACCACAGACATGGGCGATATGGAAAAAAATATATATCACGATATGGATTACTTAATATCACGATAACGATATCACGATATAGGACAAGTACATAGGTTTTCAGTTATTCTCTTTATTTGCTCTTTATTTTTTCATGTCGCAAAACAACCTCTCTTTAAAATGAATCTTTTTATTCTTATTTTTACAGTTACATGAACTTATAGTGTGTATTGTGACAACATGAAATGTAATTAAATGATAGTAATTTTATCAATTTTATACAATTGAATATCACAATATAAACAATATAGGAGAAATGTCACAATATACACTTATTAATATCACGATAACGATATATATCGTCATATTGCCCAGCCCTAGGTACCACAGACACGGGCATTCCTAATGATGTCCTCAATCCAGTCAGTAGTTTAATGTCTTGTAACAGCAAACTTCTCATATGCTTCTAGAACAGCCTCAACAAGTGTAAGTTACTTTTTGGGATTTCTATTTTTTATCAATTAACATGCTTCAGGATAGCAGGTCTTCTCTCTTTAGGCAGTCCCACCAGGAAATCGCGGACATTTTCTCAAAAAATCGCGGTCGGAATTGCCAGATGGTGCACGAGGATTTCCAGAAAATCGCGATAAAAGTTGCGGAGCTTCTTACTGTGTTGTTGCGATTTTGTTGCGGCATGAAGTGAAAGGTGCGATTTTTGTTGCGATTTTGAATGTGTTTCCCCACGCTTGAAAGTAAAGGACACCGTCACATTCCAGTCCTCTGGTGTTTTTATATTATTTCCATTTTTATATTATAATTTTGGTCCTTAAGCAAAGCAGGGAAGCGGCCAGGGCGAGTTTTTAGCCAGAATGTCGTCGTGAAAAGTTCCATCTCTTTCATGCTGCCATTACCACACCCTTCATTACAATGCTGTTTATGGCCGTTTGACTCTGTTTTAAATGTCATTACCGTTTCAAATTGTAAGCATACAAACTTCGTATCATGTCGATATCCATTCCTGACTTAAACAGTGGATACATAATTAACTATTATCACTTATAAGTAGGCGGGCGGAATTAGGCATGTCCATCCGCGTACCCCCCCACCCAAAAAAAAAAGCGAAAAAACCTGTGGAGCTCTGCATCCAGTTGAAGAGGGTGTAGGGACAATTGCAGTTATGCAATTGAGATTACATTAATGGGCTCGAAGAATAAATCCTCATACCATGGGTAACCAAAATATGTAGGAACAATCGCGTTTTGGGAGATTTATCAATTATGACTTATGTAATAAGTCACAATTAATCAATCAAAAATGTAAATAAATCAGTCTCATTAATAAATCAGTCTCATAAATAAATCAGTCTCATAAGTAAATCAGTCTCATTTGATTTGGATATTAATCTCAGTATTTCACAATGAATTGCAAAAGATCAAGACTAATAGGAGTACTTGTACACGTTGTGATTGGCAGTACAATGAAGCAGTCGCCTTCAAGGTATGAGACTTAAACCTAACTGTTCACTGTGACGGTCAACACAAGGGGCACAAAACTCAGTTGAAGGGAAAAGTTCTAAGTAAGTTGATTCCGTACGTACACAATGCAATAACAGACAAAATGCAATAAAATCAAATGAATAACTTTTATTAACTACCAAGTAATCTAAATAAAGCATTACATTCAATGTCGGTTAAATGGAATAATACAAACATAAGGCGCAAATACTATAAAACAAGTAAAGAAAATAAAAGAAGAAAAGAGGGGAAAAGAGAGAGGGAGAAAGAGAGGCTTCTAGCCTGTGTTTGTGTGTGTGTGTGTGTGTGTGTGTGTGTGTAGTTCGAGGTGGGGGGTGCGTGTGTGTCCCTTGGGGACATGAAATGGCGGATCAAACGCGTGTGTGTGTTTGGTCAAGCCAAGCTAACATTGGGTACAGAAAGTTCAGGCAGAACAAAAGGCTATGGTAGCTAGTAGCTACCTAGTCTAAGGTAATAGCAGGTAGAGCTAGCTCTCCGGTGAGGCTAGGGGCCTGCAACGGTGTCTGGGATTTCTGTAATTAATGTACGCTATTCCGAATGGAAGAGAGAGAGAAAGAACCGAGACAGAGCAGGGAGTGAGAGACTGGTTGTCCAGAGCAATATCTGTAGTCGACTACAAATATGGCAACTCACATGTGTGGGGAAATATTGTCTAGGTATGGGAATGCACACAGAGCCGGCAAGCGTTAGCTAGCACGAGCTCAGAAAGTTTGCAGAGAGCACAGGACAATTAATGACTGTCTGGCGGACAGTACAGTGAGAAGGTTCTACTCAAATTGTACCGAGAGGCACGGGGGTTGTCCTGGGGTTTCTACAAACGTGATTATGCTCGAGGGAGAGAGAGAGAGAGAGAGAGAGAAGCGGTGACTGTGTGTCAGTAGGAACAGCGTGCTGTGGAGATTAGCAGCTGGCTAGCTAATCAAGGCAGGGCCTGTTGAGGCCGTGAACACAGTATCAAAATAATAAACACGCGCGCGCACAGATGTTTAGAAATTGCACGGTCGCATTCGAGAGGTTCACGGAGCGTTCCAAACATTTATATGCGTCCAAACAATGCTTGAAAACACTCCGATCGTTTCGAATGAGACGTAGCAACTAGTAAACAACCGGGAGAGTTAGTGATAGCAGATTGCTAACTAAACAGAAGGGAGACAAGGGAATCAGACATGTATATGAAAATCAGCTAAGCTTTCTTCAAAACATATCTAAACTGACAGTAGAGTAATATTGCCCAGATATGCCTACTGTGAAGGAGATGAAAAGGCTTCCAGCCTTTTCAGGAGAGTGTGGTTATCCTCAGTTGTGGACGAGAGTGGCTTGCACAGCGCTCGCAGTCTGTGGGTCCGAATGTCCGATTCTCGGTGTGTAGGCGAGTGTCCAGTAGCACACGAAGTCTACAGGGTCCAAACGTCCGCTCCAGCGAGACAGGAAGGGTTGGGAAAAGTTGCACGCACAGTCCGGCCGTGCGATGCTTTAGGCGTGAAACAATTGATGCATCAAAGTTCCACAAATGAATCCGGATGAAGTCTTGAGCAGGAACGTCCAGGCTACCGACTTGTTAATGGGCTACTGCCTTCCAACAGTAGAAACCAAAGACTCTGTTGTCTCTGATTGAAACTTTGCAAAGAAAATGAACTTACAGCTGTTTAGGGATGAACTAAGCGTTACATTATCTGTATTCGGCCTAAATATCAGATAAAAGCTATGTTCAGAGTTTGTGTGCACAGTCTCTTGTACTGCACGGCAGCGCAGCTCCGTTCTGCTGGAGGGCGAACGGAAAAGAGAGACAGTATACTGTTTGTAGCATGGTTTTGTATATCTTACTGTAGATCACTGTAAGGGGGCGTCCTTCAGTGGTACATTGTAAACAGTCTTTTGGGCTCAGCGCCCTCTAGTGGAAGGGAGGAGAAGTGGCTGGGAGACCCTACAAGGGTGACAGGAACTCTTGTGACTGAAATCCTGGTTAATGTGAGTCGTCTGCTACACATAGCCTGCCTGTGTCGGCGTTTAATTTTCAAGCTTGTCAAAAGCAACACAAATAAAAGCAGAGGGAGGGGTCGCTTTCGAAAGAAGGCATAGGCCTAGGTTTTTTTTTGTTCTCCCGCGCCGTCAGCCGGCTTTAAATTAACGGCTGATGATCATCATTCAATGTAACGAGGATGGACTTCACAGATTTCCTGTTGTGAAGGGTGCTTGCTGAATAATGCTCAGAAATTATATTAATTTTGATGCTCTTCTGAATATAAAAGACGACGAGATTGTTATCTATAAAACATCACGTCGCCTGCAGAACGGAGGTCTCAGCTGTCAATCAATACAGTCAATCGCGCAAGGAAGAGAGAAGGAGAGGGAGACACAGAAAGTAGTTTTCCAACTTAGTCCCACAGCTTTCCAACGTGTCTGCTCTGGTTTTATTCATGTTCAGTGTTCCTTGCCCGTTTGACCGCGCCAGGTTAAACGAAAGTGATTTGACGACACGGTCACCACGGTCACCAAGTGCTCGTATCCAGCCATAGCCCAATTTGCGCGAAAGATATTACTATTGGTCAGGCACGCACGCAGCATTCACAATGAAGGATGGAAATTACTCCTTTGTTGTGGACAAGACATTTGCGCATCTCAATTCGGAGGGAAAATGTTGCCTTCTGTACGCGCACAAGTCAAACACCAAAGTGGTCCAGCAGGTGGACCGCTTTAGAAAAATAAACACATCTTGTTGTAGGAGCCCTATACTTGGCGTAATGTAGATGACCGTCATGAAGTGTTAATTATATATTTATGTAGGCCTAGCACATTTTAAAAATGTAGGCCTATTGGTTATGCCAGACTAGGCATAGCTTACATTTTCCCTCCTATGAGAACATGCGTTTCCTACATATTTAGGCTATTAGTTTTTTCCCCCTCACCTACAACTTTGTACATGCATAGTAAAGTGCTGGGACTGATTGCTAGGTTACTTTTTTATTGTATTTTTTTATTGTATTATCCTTTTTGAAAGGAAGTTGTCGACGTCAGTGAAGTCAGCGCAACATGGATTGGTTCAAAGTGTTCAAAGTTGCGGGAAATCGCGGTGATTGGTTAAAGTTGCGCTCTCGCGCAGAATTCGCGGGAATTCATTGAAGTTGCGAAAAACGCTGTGATCGCAACATCGCGATTTCCTGGAGGGACTGTTTAGGGTCTGCACTGTCTGTTTGTGTGTGTGTGTTCACAGACAGTTTTACATACAGCCTCCCCACTCCCTATTTTACCCATGCCTGAAGTTCATCTAGGGGCAGCTGTCGAGAGAGCACAGCCCATTCATTCTGAATAAAGTCTGCACTCCTCCGTTGGCGTCCCTAGAGTGCAGTACCACCCGGAAGAGTGGAGTCTCTCGTAATACCCTTAAAACCTCACTGGTGTGTTTGAGTCAACGATGCGCACGCATTCAGTTAGGACGTCGATTCTGAACGGGTCAATTGACATCCATTCACTTGCCTGCGAGTGCCAACTAGCTGCAGTATCGTCGGTGACCACCAGTGAGTGAACCCCCTCTGGAAAACTTCCAGCCTCACCAAAGCTTGAAGATGTTCGAAGAGCACAGATGCCCCACTGGTCTTGTACAATTACACACATATGTTTCTTGGAATATAATGTAGAGATTGTTGAAAACACATTTACGTCAGCAAGAGTACATTCTCAGCTGTTGTGATTAAAATATATACAAAAGCGGTAGAGGGGTCCCTCAAAGTATACACACACAGGAAAACAGGTGGTCATAACTAGGGCTGGGTATCACAGCCATGATCCTGGATATTAGGGCTTTAAATCGATTAATCACGATTCAATTCGATTTGATTCTATTCAATCTGAATCGATTCAATCTGTTCCCCTCTTGGTGCCAGGAGTTCCCCTAAAGATGCTGTAGCCTATTTTTACATTAAAAATGTCAGAGTTGTGGCTTAACAGTGTTAACAGGTTGTTATTTTTTTTATTTGTAGGCCTATTCCTAATTGACAAATACCTACTAGGTATTTTCTATAGACCTAAATTGAACAAAAAGAACAAAAAGAAAAAGAACCATAAAAATCAACCTTGTGCCCTGTGAATCGATTATTGTGAAATTTAAATGATTCAACATCATTTTTTTACCCAGCCCTAGGCATAACAGTCATAATTTTTTTATCAAGGTTATGAATGGTATTGCATTGGCGCGGTCCACCATGCCTTCCTGGCTGCCACTGCCCAGCACAATACCACCGGACTCATGGCTGCTCGTGGAAACAAATTGGTTCCGGATGGTGGAGCAGCCGTGCCGACACAAGCTGCAGTCGCTAGACAAGCTGCGAAACAACGCAATCGTGGTCATCAACGTACACGAGACACTTAACTTCACCTTCAAGACCTTCATGTCTGACAGTGAGCTTCATTTGTTTACTTATTTGTTGACATCTCATGTCAAGTCAAGTTAGTTTCTACATATGCACGGACTGGTAATACAAGAAAATTGAAATTGTGTTTCTCTCTATCCCAGGGGTGGGAAACCTTTTTCATTTGAGGGGCCACATCAAATTTTATAAAATCCTCCAAGGGATTGTATTGGTACAGTATTGTGTTGCAAATGTAATTTATACAATTTTTTTTACAAAACAAGTCATATTTCTTGTGAATAGTGGTGTGGATTGGCACTGCCATCACGATCCGATTCGATCTAGATTCGGGAGGTAGCGATTCGATTCGATTCGATTCTATGCGATCCAATCCGATCCGATTCAATTCTACAATGCATTGCAATGCATTACATTTCTACTGAAAGCAAAGCAAGTGTTTAATCAGTCATGATGAGGCAATACAAGTAGTCAGATACTGAGCAACAATTTATTGGCTGTTTTCTGTATCAGTCTGTATCAGTCTTGCAATGTTTTGAAGTGCTTTTATTTAATTTAACATTCATTTGCTCCCGAAATATCCATGGAAGTAATTGAAACTTAAAAAAATTGCCGGATCGATTCTGGAACTTGCCGGATCGATTCTGGATCGTCCATGCCCCGCATTGGATTGGATCGCCGGATCGATCATTGTTGACACCACTACTTGTGAAACTGCATGACATTAAAATAATATCGGGCATTACTTTGTAATTCACTTTTGGTCTGGATCCTCGATGACCTGGAGCGTTTGGGTTGGAGGAGTGAACTCAGCTCTGGTTTGAAATGAGTGGCGACCAATCGCTGACAGTTGACGTTCATGACGTATGTTATTATACGCCCAAGTGCGTTCGCTTTTTGGCTGGCAGACTGGAGGACGATTAAAACCTCCCCAGAGAAACTTAATCAGACCATTGGTGAAGTACGAAGTAATTCAAAAGGAAGGTTCTGGTATGTTGGGCTAGATGCCAAGTTATTTTATTTTATTTATAAAATAAAGCAAATTAGCACATACATGCACACAAAACATGCCATAGAGCAGTGGTCCCCAAACTAAGGTCCGGGGGCCGGATGCGGCCAGCCATGCCCCTTTGACCAGCCCTCCACCTCTGTGCACCTCACCATTTGAACTGACCCAAAGGAGCAATCCTCACAGAAAAAAAAAAATGAAAAAAAAGCTTATATATCAAGGAGGTCTACATAAGGGGAGAAGGTGGTTCCATAGAACTCCATTCAACGGTTTTGATGCAACCGCAGCTGATTTACTTCCGCCTCAAAAATACGGAAGTAAAATAATCACCTTGGCAACGTTTAGCTACATTGCTGATAGGTCGACATCGCTGACAGCGCCAGCCAATCCAAAAACACCTACTTGAAGTCATATGTCCCGCCCTTCCACCCGATGCTGCAGATGAAAATATGTCATGGCGTCTCAAGATATTAAAAAGTCCTCAGCTGTGGAAATAGTCAACACCGAAAACCCTGATTGTCACAAAACCACCAACGCAAGTTGAAATACAACTGGTGATCGGTAAGTGTGGAGAATACCAATATGATATTTATGAAATGGTACTAGGGCCAACAAAGTCTTTAAAGGCTTATGAAACCATACGGTAATAATATTTAGCTTAGCGGCTAACCTGAGCCAGCCAAATGGAATTAGATCTAACTTACTTAACTTCAGCACCTTGTAACGGCATGTTGTAATGTACAGACACATTGTACAGTTGCAAACTGAACTGTACATGGAAAGTGCATATGTGCTATTTGGGTCTTCGTATTATTTGGCTGAAAACTATTATCCAAGTCTGCAATGTAGGCCCTATCTCAGTAGCATCATTGAAGTTGTGCAGGCGAGAGCCCTTGGATGTTCAGTTTCACGTTGAATATTTTAACATCTGCGACCATTGGCGTTAAATATTATTAGGAATGTTTGTCTGCCACACCAAGTTAACCCCCTATACGGACATTTAGCATATTTACCCACAGCTGCTGTGTATAAATCCCTCTACAAATAACGTGCAAAACAATTAATTAAACATTTCCGTTTGACAGACACAAACCATGGAAGTTGAAGAAAGGCTCCTCATCGTCAAGCAGTCATCCAGAGTGAAGATTGCAGTCAAGCAGTCATGACCCCCTCCCCCCAGTTTTTGAGAAAATTCAGAATAAAAATTCTCATTCTTAAATCATATTACTTAAGTAAACGGTAGGCAACCCAAAACCTTTCAGTTAGTAAAGCATAGGTAATACAGTATGACAATTACACCATCTGGTATTTTGAGTACTTGAAATTCAGATTAAAGTGAAATCTTGACGCAGTGTCTTCTTACATGTGTGCTTTCTAAACGTGCAAATCATTATGTGGACGTTCTTTCCCACTTCTAAGAAATGCATTACTTCAATTCTTAACATTTGTCCGGCCATTCGTCTAAACCAGGGGCAGGGCACCTTTTTCATTTGAGGGGCCACTTCAAAGTCCTTCAACGACCATGTAAGTCCTCCAAGGGCCGTACTATGAACACAAAACAGGATTCCCCCCAGCTTTTTTGGCCTATATTGAAGGTGGCCAGCTTTACAACAGACCCCACCTTCTCTTGGTCCCTTGAATATAACTTAATTGTATTGCTGATGTAATTTCTAAGATGCCTTTACAAAATATGTCATATTTCACGTGAAGCTGTACAACATTAAAATTATATTGGGGAGAGGATAAGATGGCCTGAGGGGCCGTAAACAGCCCTTGAGGCATGGCTCCCCACCCCTGACCTAAACAGATGTTGTAACAACAGTGTGTTACCAATATTGAAAAACAATTCAGAAACAAAATGTGTGTGATGTGATGTATTAGCATTTATTAAGTGTGTTTCATAATTGCAACGATTTCACAATGGTTGTCTACAGCAGATTCTCTGGGGTGAACTTGTGGTGGTAGGATGCAGGCAGGAGCGTACTGTACACATCTTCAGCTGTAACAATAAACAGAAATCCAATAGCAAAATAATTAATGTAAGAATCATACCATCACACTAAATGAGTGAAACGGGAGCTTGGTGTGCAGACTTGATTTTCAGCAACCAAATAAGGCACACACAAAGTTCTCAGGAATATGTAGGCCAAGGGTAGGGGGCCTATGTGACATCGAGTGCCAATGACCGTACCACCCCTTAGCCATGCAGAGAGCTTAGGCTTAGAACAGCAGTAGTGCACCTCACTTCCCAAGTACATAACATGTCTCATAGCTCTAGTCTAGGTATGTTTTTGATATATTGATATGTACATAATGCCCCCTCAGACTGCTGTGCATACCGAGATGATCTGCCCGGTGGTGGAGGTGGCTTGGTTTGGGTGCTGGCGTGCAGCGAGGGGGTGTCACACAGACGACTGTGATGTGCCCTGAAAGACAAACAGAATATGCACCAAATCAAACGCAGTGTTGGGGGTAACACATTACAAAAGTAATTAATTACAGCCGGGTTTCCCAAACTGGGGAGTGAGCCTACCTCAAGAGGACCATCACTTAGGGGTTGCACAAACCACATTAGCCTTAGTCTCACTGCAGGGCCAGCCCCGGGCTGGCCCGGACAAAAGGGGGCTGACGGTGATCTCATCAAAAGGGGGCTAGGTGCTAAAGATGGCCGCCGGGCCAGGTTGTCGGGCTAAGGGCCGCTTTCCCTGGCCCGTCGAATTCGATGGGCCAGCAAGCTCGCCGAGGCTCGGAGGCGGGGTCAACCATAATGTGGCTGCATGGGGGACTTATCGCTAAATTCTGGGCAAATTATGGTTAAGCATTAGTTTGGGGTGTTTGGCTTTCTTATGGCATAATTTCATAAGATGCAACCTTGGCACTTCTGTTTGTGTTTTTAAAGTTATTTAGCCAACATAACTTTTTTGTTGTTATCAGGGCATCATGGGCACCACTACACTTAAACTTGGGATGTCATAGCTAAGTCATGTCGCTTTTTTCTGCTTTTAGCCGCCAACTCTTGTGCCATTATCGTGATTTGGCATGCTTTCCACTAAGCCTTTGACTTCGATATTCGATATTCGAATATAAGTCGAATGTTAAGAAAATTCGAGACATTCGAACGAATATTAATTGGCCATTAATATTCGAATCTGACATGGGTATTGCTTTTTTGGGTATTTCATTGTTATTGATTAAAATTATTTCCTTGTAAACATCGCAATTCACAGTCTCAATTTATTTTTTCCATGGCTGGTTAATCACTACAGCCGTGTTGAGGAGAGTCGCGTGCGTGGCTCATCTCTCTGTGTTCCGTAGCAGGACACTTGCGGCAGGCAGTCTCCCCCAGAGTCCGCATTAACACGCAGATGAGTGCTGCAGAGTTCCATTCAAGTGAATGGCTACAGTTAATAAACAAAGCATCATCACATTACTTTCTGGAGTTGTTGACGAGTTTCTGGAATTATTTGATTCAACCCACAAGTACCTGTGATTACGCCAAGAGTAAGATAATAACTTCTTGTTTTTTGGATTTTGACCAAATTAGCTTCGTTGGTCTGGGTGTCAGATCAGGCAGACTCCAGGTGATGATTTTGTTAGCATGCTTTTAGCATGTTTTTAGCGCACTGCTAGTTTGTGTAATGTTCGTTTTTAGACGAGACAGTCATCTTACCTGGACCTACAAGCACACTACCTAAATGTCCGTCATTAGTGATAGAAAATAAATACATATTTGTTGATATTGGTGCTGTGTGCTCAATTCTCATGATTCGCATATGATCCAATTCAAATTTTAACTTGGGCTACAAGTTTGACATGGCTGCTAGCTTTGCCATGTTTTAATCTGCATTCACACCTCTAAGTACCGTCTTCTTATAAGTGCTGAACGATTGCTAAACAATAATGGCTGGCTGAATGCATGTTGTTAATGGGCATGTTGCTATTCTTTGTCGTTGTTCTGTTGTTGTCCTTCTGTGATTTGGGGCGAAAGTGGGCTGTGCCCGACTGACGTTTCACAAACAAGGCGTGTACCTGAATGTGCCTGGGGTCGGCTATGAGTCCGATCAGGCAAAAAATGGCCCGGGGCCGGCAGCTCCGAGCCGGCCACTCTCCTGAGCCCCGGGCGGCCCCGGGCCGCTGAAGCGCGGCTAATGAGACCAAGGCTATTGAAATGTACAAGGGGGGTGCACATGGAAAAAAAGTTTGGAACTAGGGGTGTGCAAAATAATCGTCATATCGATGCATCGCGATACTTACTCTCACGATACAATGCATCGATTCATGACAAGGTATCGTGATACTTATTTTCTCAATATACTGCATGGATTCATGACAATTGATTATTTGATAACAATAAAATTCGATTTGCCACGGGTTATTTTGTTCAGTAGAGAATAGGTAATATTTCTGTTGTGATGTAAGCTCTCTCCCAGATGATAGAATGCTTAATTAGAATGAACTGACTTAAGAAAGGTACACAGCAACTGATAAGCTGTATTTTACACATTTACTGAAGTAAATATCGCAATGCATCACAGTAGTACATGAATCGCAATGCATCGTGATAGAATCGCATCGTGGCATGTGTATCGTGATGCGCATCGAATCGTGAATCCTTTGCCAATACCCACCCCTATTGGAAACCACAATGTAATGCATTACTTTTGTAAATCACCAAATCCATATTTTGGCAATTATTTTGGCTAAAGTAACTGAAGTACTGCAAAATCAGTGTAATGGCCTACAAACATTTAGTAATAATATTACTAAATGTATGTAGGCCATTACACTGATTTTGCATATATTATTATGATGTGAGGGATTATTTTAAAATGACAGTTACGTGTAATCGGTAATGTATTGCAGCTTTTCAGTAACTTGCTGAACACTGATCAGACGACACAAAAAGCAAGTTAGGCCTATGTGCATCCAAACATTCTGTTTATAAACATATTGATCAGCTCAAGACACTCACCTTTGTCCAAATGCCAGATATCAAGGGGTCAGGTGGTGTTGTGATGCTGTCCTCTTCCTCCTCTAACCTGGATGTTTTACTTGGCCTTTGTTGGACTGGTGTTAAGGTTGAAAGGGTCCATGGTACATCTGTTTTTATCTTGACATTTCTCTTTGTGGAAATCTCACTGTAATGGCACCTCTATAACATAACAAGCTACAGATAAGTCAAATGAGGCACACACGATGTTCCCAGGACTATATAGGCTAATGTCAAGGCATTTCACTTCACATGCAACATTTGACAGTGTCATACCACTAGTAGAGGTATATGTTTGATACATTACTAACCGTTGCTCTGGTAGTGATAACGCAATGCCCCATCGACAGCTGTGATGCCGAGATGATCTTCTGGCTGTTGGTGGAGGTGGCACGGTTTGGATGCTGAGCGAAGAGAGTCACACCGACGCCTGAAGTGCTCTGAAAAACAAGCAGGATACACACCTTATCAAACGACACAACGCAATACATCCAGCCGCTTCCATTTAGATGACGTGGCATTGATCGCAATGTTTTGAGTGAAACAGCAAAACTGACTAGACAGAGCATCGTATGACATCCAAAGTCCCATCAGTCCTTATAGAACTGGTTCTAATGAGGCTATTTTTTACTCAAAAGCCCTAAAGTGCGATAGCATTGAATGTCTTAGCTGCTGGGCAATACAAAGACAGACGGCCCTTGCATTGCCAAGAGAACTACAGTATGTAAACAACAGTCAACGTCTCGTTGTGAATTCTTGTTTGAACAGGCCTGTAGTTGAGTGGTTGTCTAGTATGTGTGCTCGAAATGCGGTAAACAAATTGTTTGTATTGTTCTCGGACTACGTTTAGCTCTCCTCCGAGTCAACCGCTAGCAGCTGGTGAAATCACACACACGACCATGCATGCTAGCTACAGAAAGCAATATATTTGCACCAGGAAGACGTTGAAAGGAGTACGATGAGCTATTTACAGATTACGGTACGAAGGGAGGGAGGGTGTCTACACACCGGATGCACGCCAAAAACATACACGCTTTGGTCATAATACGAATGACATTCAACTTAGAATTAAGTTGCTTAACAAATCGACAGACCAAACACCAATCACAGCTAGAGCTCTATTTACATACTGAGGAAACAAGAGCTAATAACAGCTAGCATATCGTACACCTCAGTCAATTTGGTCAAACAGCCACATATCGAGAGCTCTACTTGTACTTTTCTTAAATTTTACTTACCAAAACTGCAGAGCTTCCGAGAGAATACGGATTAGTATATCCAAAGGCACAACAAGACCTAAGTATGGGGAAAGTGAATCAATGAAATAATCCATCAAAGTGATGAAGTTGTTCAAAGTAAGGACTTCCCTGGAGGGACTTTCTGGCACGACACCGGCGCGGGACTGACTGAGTCGAACGTCTCCTTGACGACGCCCTGTCAATCAAAAAATAATTCTAAAGAATGTCAACTGTCAATCAACCCAGATAACAGTATATATATATATATATATATATACACACACAGGGTGCGATTTGCCGGGGGGGATGGGGGGGATTGTCCCCCCTTCTGGTTTTTATCTCTGCTGGAAAATATGCTCGCGAATAGGCCTATCAAAATAAACTAACAAAAATGTTGATATGTAAAGCAAGTTGTGACCGTTTTCTGCAGTGTACATTGCACTCACTTTCAAAATTGCCCGACGTGGTGGAAGCTTTAATGTTCACGAGGTCCCCGACTGCCAGCAAATATGCAACAAAGTTGCGTTCAGTCGGCCTACGGGAATTAGTAACCTATCCTAATGCAAACGACCTGCGAAAATGAAACGCCAAAGCGTCCTTTTTTTGATGGACCATCAAATAGGCCTAAAAAACAACCTACCCAACTACTTGGCTAGTGCCTACAAACAGGCGCGCAAAAAGGGTGCATTGCATTGCATAAGCGCAGCGTCAGTGGGGGAGCAAACGAAGGAAACGTTAAAAAAGACATTTGGTTTGAAATACTTTGCTTCCAACTCCCTACTGTTCTTGAGTGGCTATGCAAAAAGACGCACCGACAGTAGGTAGATGTGGCGAGACGCGCCCTGTCCTGATCACTTTCCTCTGGGTTTGTAGATGGAAGAGGAGCGTGTTGCGCCCCCTCGCTAATTGATGAGGTGCCGTATTGGATGCAGAATGCAAATGGCAAAAAAGCAGGTGCTCTAGGAAGGGAGGTGCTTTAAAATGGAGCAGAAAAGTTGAATTAATGCACCACAATCAAATAAAAGACCGCATAAGGAACTATAGGCCTATGAAACCAGTCATCTGTGTGCAAAAGTGCGTCCCGGGTTAACCGAACCTAATATTAGGCTAAACGCGGCTCTTCTCTTCTGTTGTAGGCTATATACGCTGCTTGGAAACGGAGCATAAGGAGATTGTAAGGGCACAAACAAATGAAAGACCCCACCAGGTCATGAACGAAACTACTTGAATTAAGACTGCGGTATGAAACCGTCACCTGTGTGCAAACGTGCGTCCTTGCCATCAGGAAAACTGAAATTGTTCAAGTAATTCTGTCTGCATGTTAGGCTATGAAACCGTTGTGCCTTGATCGTAAATCTAAGCTACTGTCAAGGCAGACGGAATGGGTGGAGTAGCGCCTGAACATGCAATGAATTTGTATGACCCGACTAAAAGTTTGTAGAAAGTTGCAACGCATGAGGACGACACGTTGAAGTAGCCCCCTCTACTTACACTCGGTGGGTAGGCTATTTATAGGGTTAGTGCACTTGGGATTGTAAGTGACTGAAGTGTCTTTGGCACATGAAATAGGCTACAGATATTCCCCCTTGGCGATTTCAGTGTAACATGTCTGCGCAAGAGACAAAAAAATTCTCAATGAAGACGCATTGTCTTAGTGTCCGTGTTGGAAAAAAAACTCCCTGCCCCCTTGTTTTTGACTGTGTTATTCATTTGATATCATCCAATATTGAGCTGTTAGTCGTATTAACTTCATTTTGTGACGTCACGTTTCATGAAAAAAAAACATCCCCCCCTCTGTTTTTTTGACAAATCGCACCCTGTATATATATATATATATATATATATATATATATATATATATATATATATATATATATATATATACACACACACACACAGTGGTGCTTATATGTTTACATACCCCAGCAGAATATGCGCTTTCTCTGCGATTTCTCACAAAATATGACGGATTACACAAAACCTTTTTTTTCACTCATTGCTAGTGACTGGCTTAAGATATTTATTAGCAATATTCTGTGTTTACTCTTTCAAAAGCATGATCACAAGCCAAACTACCCAAATGACCCTGTTCAAAAGTTTACATACCCTTGTTTCTGATGCTGAATATGGCCCTATTCAACATCAAGGACCACTCTAAATTGTTTGTGATATTTGTGAATAAGGCTCTTAATGTTCTCAGATGACAAAACAGCACATTCTTCCTGGCAAAATGGTTGTTTCCTATAATATCTTTGGGTGTCTTGCTGGAACCTCACATTTGAGGTTTCCCCTGAGTGGCTCAATGATGTTGAGATCAGGAGAGTGAGATGGTCGCTCAAAAACCTTCATTTTATTCTTTCTGAAGCTAATGACGGGTTGATTTGGCTTGTGTAATCCGTCATATTTTGTGAGAAATCGCAGAGAAAGCGTATATTCTGCTGGGGTATGTAAACATATGGGCACCACTGTATATATATATATATACATATATATATATATATATATATATATATATATATTAAACAGGCCTTCCCACAGGTTAATTTTCACTAACCTAATGTGAATCAGTTTGTTGTCTTGATAGATTCTCATCTCACTGTAATACCATTTCTATTGTATCACTCCTAAACTGTAAATCACCATATTTTTCTAAGCTTTCGTTGCTATTTTTACATAGTTATTGGAAATTAAAAGGAATACCCGTGGTATTTCAAATTGAAAAACATGTGAAGTACTCATTTCTTTTGAAAATCACTTGTAATTATGAACTATTTTGTGCTTTAACTTATGGCTATAACAGGCAGTGGCTTAGTATACACTACAGCCCACATGATTGATCTCGGCCCCACATGATTGATCCCGGCCCCTGATCACAGTCTGGAACGATAATGTGGCCCCCAGAGAAAAAAGTTTGGGGACCCCTGCCATAGAGTCAAGCACAGTACTGGGTGAGCTCAAGGAAGATTCGTCCCGAATTGAAAGTTAACCCATTGATGCCTGATGTTGCGTTGCGCAACATTGGCCCTGGAGCAGCATTACGCAACATTCAGGCTCATGAGATTTGAGACAACTTCATTAAAAATCTCTGTTTGTTTGAGATGAGTGAACACATTCTAAAGAAAGATGAGGGATGCATTTAAATACAACTTAGTGCATATTTCTATGGTTTTTATGAGATATTTTTATGAGATATTTAGGTTTTTGTAGGCTGAGGGCAGCTTTTCTTAAAAAGGGCTCAGGCATTCAGCACCCTTTTCTGCAGGTGCCTTAGCCTGATAAACCAGACTAAATGTGGATGTCTAATTTAGTCTGGCCTCGATGCATAATACATCCAAAGATTGTTGATGAGAACAACCTTCCCTCAAAACCCTGCCCGCTTTGATTCTTTGCGTTGTATTTGGTTTGCCAGATTCATGGCATTCTGGCTTCACTGAATCATTATGCGAGGCCAGACCCACCCGTAGACAAAACATTTTGCCGTCCAGCGGGTGGCACTGGTTCACCAGGCTAGGTGCCTTAGGCTTCAATGGGTTAAAACCCCATGTAGGCGCCAGATGTTAGCGTAACACTGAATTCAAATGCTAATTGGTGATACAAGTAACTTGTGCTGTTGTCTTTCCTTCACAGCGTTGTCTAGTGCTGAACGCTATAAGAAGAGAATGTCGGTGGTTCTAACCAACCCCACCGGCTTCAGGGTGACCGTACACCACTTCTGGGACAAGACCAACAACCACATGCTCACCCTCAATATTTTCAGCCACCTCTGCAAGAAGGTAGCCAACGGTCGACAAAAATGTCTGAAATTTGTTACATGATAAACTTCACTTGATCTCTTTCTGTCTTTGCAAGGGCACGACGATGGTGATAGTGTTCTATAAATAAATTTGACTTGCCTTCTCTGTCTTTGCCAGGGCACGACAATAGTGACTGTGTTATATTATTAAACTTGACTTGACTTGACTTCTCGGGGACGCGACGATGTATGATATGCATTATATTCTGTATATAGACTAGAGATGCACTCAGAGAGTGTAGACCTCCACCAAGGAAGCTGTTTGAAAGAACATTTGACTATGATGCACCTTTTTAAAATTTCTTTCTGCCTTGTTTTTGTGGAGTTAGAAACTGGAATGTCAAAATCCGCCCTATCCCGCGATGGTGAAGAATCATCATTTCTAACAACTCCACATTGTTTAATCAAAACCTGTTCATAATTTTTTGAGTTATCCTGCTGACAGACAGACAGGCAGACAGACAAACCAACGCGACCGAAAGCATAACCTCCTTGGCAGAGGTATAACAGTAAATTTGATTTGACTTGACTTGCCTTGTCTTCTCTTTGCCCAGGGCATGACGATGGTGACTGTGTATATCCCGGAGGCCTCATTGATGTGCAGCATGACGAGCATCACCTTCACGCTGCAGAACGCCTGCCCAGAGGGCCTCAGCATCGTCTACCTGCCCAGCCGGCCAATCAGCGACTACGAGTGGCTCCATGGAGACCCCGAGGACGAGAATGAGGACAGGATTCTCTACAACCTGCCCGTGAGTACGGAGTGCACTTAGCCAGGCCGTGCCCTCCTAGTGACGCAACCGCTTTCAGCGTTGCTTACCAGTCAGGTCAAGAGCAATGCAAGTACTTTCTGAGTTCCCGCAAAAATCGTGAACTCCTTCCACTTTGTGGGGAAGCAAACAATCATCATCAAACCAATGGAGGCTGTTTGGGAAATGTTAGTTGTTATGATCTTGGTCAGACCCAGTCTCGAAGAGATTTGAAAGTTGATGATAATCAGGCTAGAGTGCACCGTACAGGCTTTGCAAGATAAGATAAGATAAGCCTTTATTGGGGGGCGTTGTGGCGCAGCGCGCTAAGCCCCCCACATTTGGGCTTACATTGCTCACGGGGACCCCGGTTCGAGTTCGGCCGGGATAATTTCCCGACCCTGCCCTGTCTCTCTCTCCCAGTCATTTCCTGTCTACTCTTACACTGTCCTATAATAATAAAGGCCAAAAAGCCCTCCCAAAAAATACTTTAAAAAATATGTATTACATTACATTACACCCGTCACCTTCATAGACCAAAGCTATCAAGTTGGTTAGTTATTTACATTACTCTCACTACATTACATGCCTTTATTGTCTCTTCAAGAGAGAAATTTTGTTTGGACATGAGAGTGATGCAACACTGCAACTTTTACAGGCATCGCCAGGCAACTTGTACAGGCATTTTTCTATTATTGTTTTGGGGCTATTTATGCCGTTATTGTCACAGGACCGTTGTAGAGAGACAGGAAATCAGCGGGGAGAGAGACAGGGAGGATTCAGCAAATAACTTCAGGCCAGAATCGAACCCGGGTCACCGATGTAGTTGAGTTGAGTGCCCAGCAAATTGAGCCACTGCTGGGCCAAAACACATCAGTTTTGCCTCTCATTTTATACGTAAACAGAGTTTTAGAAATAACCTTTTAAAAGTCTGTTTTTAAAAAATATTCCTTTTAGGTGATTAAATTGTGTTTTGATATTAAGCAAATGTTGTGTTAATACAGAAATATATGTAAATGACAATACTGAGTCTTAGAATTGCAAAGAGGTGAACTGGGCTATATATGGATTTCACATGTTTACAAACAGTTGGTTGCATGCGCAGACAAGAATTCCAAAATGCTACGTGGTTAGATGTTTAACTTGAGAAGTCCCGTTAGAACCTTGCAAAGTGTATGACAAGAACCTGTTGTCTTGCTGGCTGGCGGTTTTATACACTTGCTTGGAGGTTATAGTCTTAATGACACTGTTTAGGACAACATATTGCCCTGTCGCTCGGATATCTTTGGTATCCTCCCTAAATAACGCTGTATTGGGTAGAAAAGTCACTGCTGACAAGGCAGGGTTTCGCACCTAACTAATACCCTGTAAAAAACTAATTTACTTTGGAATTTGGATGAAAGTCCTCAGCTAAATGTTAATGGAATGCAATGTTTTTTTGTTTTGTTTGTTTTTGACCCTGCCATGAGGCAGAGCATCAAAAAAATTACTAGAAACTCATGTTGGTCCTCTCCACGGAAATCTTTAGTAAAAGGCGAAAGATTTATACGATTTGAGGTGAACCAAGAGTGTTATAATGGAATGCAATGTATTTTAATATATATTGTTTTGTTGTTTCCCCAGGTAAACTACAGGCCTCCCTCCAAGCTGGGTGTGCTGATTCCGACCACTGAAAACATCTACAATGCAGACCCCAGTAAGCCGATACCCCGACAGCATTACCCTGTGTCCAAGGTACGTGTAATGGACAGCCAGTTGTTGAACCCATGCAATGACATGCACTGATCACGTGGTGGTGGTGGCAGTACCACTGACGTATATACAGGGGTTGGACAAAATAACTGAGACACCTGTCATTTTAGTATGGGAAGCTTCCTCTTGCGTCCACAGTAAATCCTGCTGGATGTGGTTAATCCTTCTTGGTGGTATGATCACCTTGGATACCGTGGCTCTTGATACATCACAAAGACTTGCTGTCTCGGTCAAAGATGCAACAGTTACAACAACTTCTACTTTTTGAACACTGATAAGTGTTATGTGCATTGAAAAATTTTGAGCAAAACTGTGCTCTTACCCTGCTAATTGAACCTTCACACTTCACTACTGGTGCAATGTGCAATTAATGAAGATTGGCCAACAGGCTGGTCCACTTGAGCCATGAAAATTCCCACACAAAAATGACAGGTGTCTCAGATATTTTGTCCAACCCCTGTACATGGACAGTGTACGTCTATTGAATTCCATTCAACACTTTTATTACATCACATTGCATTGCACTTAGCTGACACCTTCGTTTTATTCAAAGCAACTTACAGTTATCATTTTTCAGGGTATTTGTTACAGGCCCTGAAGCAATGTGGGGTTAGGTGCCTTGCTCAAGGGCATTCCAGCCATGGATGGAGATGTAGGGAGAGGTCAGGGGGGGATTCGAACCTGCAACCCCTAGATTGAAAGACCAACTCTCTAACCACTAGGCCACGGATTACAGTAGAGACTCAAGTTTAACACCCATAATTGACCAATCAGGGTCTTTCCTCAATGCTTGTGTGTGTCTGTCTGTGTGTCTGTGTTTGTATTTGTGTTTGTGTGTTTGTAGAACACAGGCAGGTATAAACAGTGTGCTGGAAAGGCGTCTCTCGAGGAGTGTGGCTGCACTGATTCTCTGAGGGTGTCACCTCTAGCCATCTACTCAGACTGCCGACAGAGGGTGAGCACACACACACACACACACACACAGAGAAACACACACACACACACACAAACACTATACAGATCCTGGCCATATAATTAGAATATCATTAAAAAGTATTTCCATAATTCCATTGTAGCGAAGGGGAGTAGAGTTGCCCAGCCGGGACTCGAATCCGGGCCTTCTGGGGTAATAAGCTGGGGCTCTGACCGCTACACCAAAGAGCCAGGCTCGTTGGCATGTTAGTCAGAACACACCCACAACCCTAGTGATGGTCACTCCATCACACTGCCTTCCCCTTCGGGAAGTGCACCCGTGCGCTTCACACATTCATGGTGTCCCTCACGCAACTGCCTATCATCAGAGAGAGTTTATGGGTAATACGAGAGAGTAATCTCGCTACTTTTTCCGGGTGGTACTGTCCACTAAGTGGCGCCATCCAGACAGCGCAGAGGAGCGCCAAGGAGCGCAGAGGCTGTTGAAATGAATGGGGTCCCATGGAGCTCAACCACGATGCTGCCATTGCTTTGGGAGAGAATTGATATCATCGTTTCATTTTATTTTTCCAAAAGGCAGGATAAATTATCCTTTCAAACAGCAGTTAGTTTGAATGTTTAAACTTGCTGGATCTTTGTAAAATACGTCTTTATTGTCAATATGACGTCACGAGTGGCTTCACACACTGCGTTTGGATTGGTCAGCCGGCTGCATTGCTGTGATCACGACGGCCGTAAAGCAATTTTGTTAGCAAGATGCTAGCGGAGCCTGACTCATAAATGCCAAAGCTGTAGGAAATCAGAAGGACATAACTCCCAGGTTATTGGACATTTCATTGAAATCCACATTGGTTTCTCAGAACTTACAGTAATATTGTCAAGTTTCAGCAGACAGCGAGCACAATTGTCAGTTATTAGCGCCAGCCTTATGAGCTCTGCTGTCTCGACAGCGCTCCCTAGGTGAACTGCAGGCACGGGTTTGAGGGCGAGATTCAACACTGTATGTAAACCCACTGTGCTATCATGCTTCTCCCATCCAGTGTGCCCCGTAATCAATGCTTCACCCATCACTCCCTCACACCAACCCTAGGGGTCCCTCACATGGAATTACGGCTCACACACAATGCCTCTGATGGCCTCGCGGTACCCATCCCACTTCTTACACCATTTTAGACGAAGGGAAGTAAAGTTGCCCTGCAGGTACTTGAACCTGGGCCTTCTGGGGTAGTAAACTGGGGCTCTGACCGCTACACCAAAGAGCCAGGCTCGTTGGCATGTTAGTCAGAACACACTAGGGCTGTCCCGACTATTCGACGTAATCGATTACGTCGATTGCGTAAATGAGTCGGCGTGTTCAACATACCGTCGATTACGTGATTTGTGCAACAAAAGAAAGAGTGATTTGCGCAAGCCGCGAGGTAGACGTGCTAAACAGAAGCGGAGAAAATGGCAGAGGTTGAACGTCCGAGGGTGTCAGTGTCAGACGAAGATGAAGGTAGCAGTGGCACCACTACGAGTAATCAGCCCAATAAAAAAAGTGATTTGCACGAGCCGCGAGGTACGTGCTGAAACAGAAGCGGAGAAAAGGGCAGAGGCTGAACGTCCGAGAGTGTCAGTGTCAAACGAAGGAGGTAACAGTGGCACCACTAATCAGCCCAATAAACGGACAAAGACATTTAAAGTGTGTCGATATTTTAAAGACAAGGCACAAGACTTGGTCGTGTTTCTGTAGGAGACTGACTTGTATATAATATTGAGGAAGTGAAGTTTTTTCAGATCGAGACGCAGGGTAATTATATCCCCGAAACGCGGAGCGTCGGGGATGTAATGGTTTTGCCGCCGCCGCGTCCGCGTCCGCCGCCGCCGCGTAAGGTCTTTCGTGTTAACGCGATAACTTTTGAACGGATGTTTGGATTTGTCCCAGATTTTTTGGGTGAATGCTCTATGGCAGGTTCATGAACTGATTCGAGTTTGGAGGTCAACACTTTCAAGATGGCTGAATTCAAGATGGCCGAATTTTTGTTTGGTCAATAACTTCTGACCGGGTGGATGGATTTGTCCCAGATTTGGTGTGTGAATGCTCTAGGGTAGGTTCATGAACTGATTCGAGTTTGGAGGTCAACACTTTCAAGATGGCTGAATTCAAGATGGCCGAATTATTCTTTGGCCCACAACTACTGACCGGGTGGATGGATTTGTCCCAGATTTTGTGTCTCTAGGGTAGGTTCATGAACTGATTTGAGTTTGGAAGACAACACTTTCAAAATGGCGGAATTTTCATTTGGCCCATAACTTCTGACTGGGTGGATTGATTTGCCCGGTAACACCTTATTTTAATGGTTCACCATTTCAGTGAATCTACCATATTAGGTACTGTGTAATAACCAATGTAACAATATTTAATACCATGTAATACTAGTGTAATACCAGTGTAACAATATGCAATATCAGGTACAGTGTAATAACGAGTGTAACAGTATGCAATACCATGTAATATAGTGTAATACCAGTGTAACAATATGCAATACCATGTAATACCACTTACGCACAAACACATGATGTAAGTAAAAAAATTACATTGTATTAAATATTGTTACACTGGTTATTACACTGTACCTAATGTGGTATATCCACTGAACCATTAAAACAGTATTACCATTTGCCCCATTTTTTGCTTCATTTTCACAGTAGTCGTTTGGTTTTAAGCCTATGCACGTCATGTCACGTCTGTATGTATCATATACGTTTACGAAATGGTGGACGGGAGTGGTAGGAATGATGGGGGACTGGAAGCGTCGCGTTTCGGGGATATACCTTAAGCAGTCGAAGGCGACTGCACAGGCAGTCTAGTTATTTCATGCTGCTTTGTATACTGTCGCTGTGCTGGCAGCGTGCATAGCAACGACAGGGAGACAAAGCAACATAATGTGCCTGTTATAGACGCAATATTCAAAACCATGAGGGTGACAGTGGTCAGGGTGTTTGTAGAAGAGCTTGTATATAAAGTAAAAAAGTAAATGAAGACAAAAGAAGTATGCATATTCCTGCCAACAGCGGGGGGAGTTGTGGAGTAAGAGGAATGCAGGCCTGATTCAGTCTCGTGTCCCTTCGTCACAGTGCACGAAGTGCACCTCGCACTATTCAATACTGTTTGTGCCGACTGCAGGTCTAAATAAATAGTAACACTATTCTAATGATATAATAATAGGCCTACTCATTATTATGTCGTACAATTTTGGGGCTTAATACAGTTAAAATCGTTGGCTGGGGTTTATAAAGGTGGTAAAGTGTCTTATTTTTCATGTTAAGCGTTGTCTTGCTTTAAGACAAGTTAAAAGAGGGAATATGTCGCTAAGCTAGTGAAAGTCAATGCATCCGTGTAGCCGATATCGATACCAGTATTGGCCAGTTCAGAGAGTTGCTGACAGGTTTGATATTTACTGTATGACTCGAAATAGAACATTGCATGTTGTGTCTGTATTTACGATTGGATAAGATTGACAGTTGTGATTCACTTTGTGTGTGGCACAACCCTACGTCAAAATTAGGTACGATTTTCAAGTTATGTAGTTTGAGCCCGGCTTTAGTTGTATACAATCGAATAGAGTGGTTTCCACAAAAAGTTTGTTTGCTGAGGAGCAAAACTACTTTGAATTCTTGGTAACACTTTACTTGATGCCAGTGTTATAGCATGTCATTACAGTGTCATATTATATGGTTGTGACGTCATCTGTCGAATGCTCCATTCATTTCAACGGGGCTGCCCAACGTTCGGACGTCTGTTATTTTTCGATAACGGACGGGTTGGTCTATAACAGACCGCTGTCAATGGCAACAAGACTTTTCACTGCTAAAGCGACTTTTCAACAAGACTCTAATCAGCTGCTGTGATAGACAGCACCCGTTGTCCTGGCTACCGCTGTCAATGGCAACAAGACGTTCACTGCTAAAGCCACTGCTTGTATACAAGTCAGTGGCTAAAGCGAATGTTTCATATCACTCCGCAGGGGGTCCGGTCTTTTGTCACTCTAATCAGCTGCTGTGATAGACAACACCTGTTGTCCTGGCTAGCCTACCTAGCTGTTGCCTAGCGGTGTTCCACAACGGCACTGTTTTGTTTTGCGCAGCAACAATCTTAACATTAAATAGGTCTAAAGAAATGTCCCCGCATGTGTGAATCATTTAAGTATATCCATATAATAAGCGGGTTAACTTTCGGCGAGTCGGTCGCTTTGTGGAATAGCAGCACTTCAGAGAGAACAAGACCTAAAGATTCTCTCTGTCGTGCTGCTATTCCACGGTAGCGACCTTCTCGCCGAACGTTAACCCTTACTTAATAGTGTCATGGCACAGTTATGCATGTGTCATAAACATTATGCACTTGGGTTGACATGGGCATATTGTTTATGACTTATCTAGTGGCCTATGAAATCCGTTTTAATTTTTCTCAAATTCGGTTTTATTTTTTCTCAAATTCCGTTTTTTCGGATTTATTTTTTGCCAAATCGGATTTTTTACATTTTTGAACTTATTTTCCCCTCCCCCCCCCAACAAAATTTCTTAGTTATTTAGTTCAAACTGGTGGGTGGACAGAGCCAACCACTCATGGTTGAATGGTAGGTAGAGAAAAGAAAAGTAAAATTTCCTACTAGCTATATCTAACTATCTATAACCTACTAGCTATAACTAACTATATTCTATTAAATACACGTGACGCACCCAACTAGAAGGCGAATTCACTTCTGGTGCATTGAAGTTGGACTCGGGCTGCATCAGGTTTTCTCGAATAAGTTTGGCTATATTGCAACGTGCAGCTACATTAGAGACATTTTTGGTCACGTTATATGTAGGCATTAAATAAATAGCCTCGCAAAGTCCCTACCGTCTACCGTTTAACACAAACACATGTTTTACAAGACGGCCGTTTTCTGTTGATGATGACTTGACCCTTTTTCAAAGTTGCTGCTAACTTTAAGTCACTATGCTCCGTGGCCAACAAAGTTAACAAGACATGATCAAAGCATTGCCTGATCAGTTTTTATTTTACAGCGGTCACGTCTGTTGTAACAAACTCCAAACTCGTGCCTCGCGTCGGATGATTCCATTGTTTATTAAAGTGCAGTGGAGAGCCGCCCGTCTTTTCTGTGTCGCATCGCATTGTCTTGGTAACAGACGGTCAGGACAACGCGTTTATGCCTGACCTCACCTGTTCTACTAGGCAAAATTTGAGTGCTGTTGAGTATTAAGATTTCTTCAATGCTCTGACGGCCAGTGTTAGGACGCGGGAGACAATCGGAAACGCCGCTTGGGAGAGAGATGCGTTCACTGTCAACATGCGCTGACACGGGTCATGGATCTGCAAAGAACTTTAGCGCATCACCTCGCGTGGGCCAGATATGATATCATGGCCATATTTTGTGTTTGAAATGTCTTTTAGACTGATAAATGATGACGAAAATAATGGATTTTTAATTTTATCATAAGAAATGAGCAAATTCCGTGCAATTCCGCGTTTATAACCAAATTCCGTTTTAATGTCCACATTCCGTGATTCCGTCCGTGTTTTCCGTATCGCGGAAATCATAGGCCCCTACTTATCTATGACTGTGTCATGACACTATTATGACACTGTAATGACATGTTTATGACACGGGCGTCAAGTAAAGTGTATGTAAGAATTCTCTGTAACTCCGTAACATGTGATGTGATTATCTGTTAATTCTGCTTTGTGTTCTGACTAGGTGCTGAGAAAGATATATCCCCTGATCAACTTCAACGTCACGCTGTTCCTCAGGTAGGGCTGGGAATTGCTTCAAATTCGTCAGAGGACGCGCTCAACTTATGGGAAAAAATGAATGACTTTGGGTGCGTGATAAAAGGTATCAACTTAAAGATGAGAATCCGCACTCACAAGCTACGTCTCATTATTTATTTATAAATTACCACCATGTCCACAAGCAGACACGTTTCGGCTCTTAAGCCATCATCAGTGCATGGCGGTAATTTATAAATAAATAATGAGACGAAGTTTGTGAGTGCGGATTTTTCTTCTTTAGGGCTGGGAATTGCCTCACAACAACCTCACAACACAACATGGGCGCCGCGTCACAATACGATAAACATTACGACACATGCGATGCAATATGTATTGCGATTTTTCTTGTGCTGGCTAACAGTAGAATGCCAGAATGCAGTGCAGTTACAACCAGAGCTATAAATTTACTTTTTACCAGCCAATTTTAGCTAGAAGATGTGAATTGTACTAGCCAAACATACACACTCACAATCAGTCAAACTGGCTAGTAAGCGTTCTTTTCTATCACTGAACTGAAATTTCACCAGCATTTGGCTGGTTGGCTGGTGTTAATTGAGAGCCCTGGTTACAACGTAATGCAGTGGTGTAGTCTACGTAGAACGCGGGTATACGGAGTATACCCACTTCTAAATTTCAGGGATTTCAGTATACCCACTTAAAATTGATTGCTCCATTGTTTTGAATAGCACAAATATATACAGTATACCCACTTCAAAAAATGCTCAAATATACAGTATACCCACCATAAAAAGTAGACTACACCACTGGCGCAATGCTGCCTTTTAACTTTAAAAGTAGACACTCATTAAAAGTGTGTCTACAGTGCCTACTGGTAATATTTTTCACTCCTAAATAAATGCGTGGACTTCTCTATGCTGACTTGGCTTGAGTATTGGCAAAAACCTATAGCTAATTCGTATATTGTAGTATGTATAGTATAGTAATGTTAGTATTACAACAATGTGGTAATAGTGCCGTGAAAACACTTTGAAACGTTATTTAATGTTGTTAACAACAATTTTAACATATTGATTTTCGCAATCTTGTTTGGGGCCGTGGTTTCACGTTGGGGGAAGGGTTTTGTGGTGGTGTCATCCCCCTCACGGGTGCCGCCCCGGGCAACTGCCCGTTTGGCACACCCCTAGGGCCACGCCTGTTTGTATACATGTATGAGGAGTGCAGCGTCCTAAATAAGAGTAAATTTGTGGACTTCTTTGTACTGGCTAGGCTGGGTTACTTATCGGCAAAAACTTGTAGCTAATACGTGCCACGATACAGGGGTTGCGATACGATACACATATTGTGAAGAGGCGTGGTATAACAAATTGTCATGACTATTTTTTTGCACGCATCTATCAGACTTATACGCAATTCCTGAATGAATTGGAATTCACAGTAATGCCACGATATGAACACTAGGTGGTGGTGTTCTATGTACTCTCAATGAGTGGTGTAGATAAAATTCTAAGAAATTCAAGGTAATGACACCACCTAGTGTTCGTATTATGGCATTACTTTGAATTTCAATTCAATTCGGAATATCGTACAAGCCTGACATCTATTCCTCAGGAGGGTCAACCATCCAGACCAGCCTCTACGTTCACCCTACTTTGTGACAGTGACCGAGGTCAACAACCGTACCAACTGGGCCGTCACAGGTGGGTTTTTTGTTGTTGTTTTTTTGTTGTTGTTGTTTGGGGTTTTTTCTAAGCCTTTATTTAGATGGCCCGCCAGGGCTATAAACTAATCTCAGTAGCCAAACAAGACGCTCACTGCCAGTGTAAGAGATTTGCAGCATTTGACCAATTGGTGAGTGTTTATTTAGAGCCTTGGAGAATGGTGAGAGAGAGAGATGAGGAAGGATCGAGAAATGATCTCTGGGCGGAGTCGAACCCAAGTCCCTGGCATAATGGTACAGCTACTAGCCCACTGAGTTAACTTTCCCCCCACGCTGGCCGTCACAGATTTGATTGGCTGAAAGAGCCTTGCCAAAGAGAGTAGATTAGAGTAAGATACTTCAAGCCGGTGCATTTCCTGGATCAGTGTGTTGTCATCTGAATGCCCCTTTAGGAGACCTTGGAGGTTGAGAATAAATGGAGTTCCCTTGGCACTGTGGATGGCGGTAGCACACATTTTTTGCAAGCCGTCACCGAATGCAACAGAAAGATAAGAAGAAGGAGGGAACACCACCCCCTTAAACTTGAGCACAGTACTTTGCATTGGGTGGGCAGAGTTTGAATTATTTTTCTCTAATCTACTGTCAAAGAATCAAATAGGAGAGAAAGATATGTCAAACTCCGACCATCCAATGCAAAGGAGTGTGCTCAAATTCGGTCTCCTAAGTGGGCGTTGTCCCCTCCTCCTTCTCTTTTTGTGGTGTTTGTACAAGAAGTGTGCTACTAGAGATTCTTTAAGTATATAGAGATATGCCTACATAATAGGTTTCTATGGGCACCTAACGTGACCAGGTTCCGGTCTGCCTAAAGGGGCATGTCATAATGCTTCTAGAATGAATAGAACAGTCCTTAGGTCTGCCTAAAGGGGGATTTCCCCCTCTTCCCCCTTGTGACAGTAGAACCCGGAAACAATGGGCCAGCAGAACCTCTCTCTTATCTACTCTCTCTGGTGCTACCGCCATCTACAGCGCTAAGGGGACGCCATTTATTCTGAACCTCAAGACTCCGAAGGTCTCCTAACCGAAGGTCTCCTAAAGGAGCGTTCACCCAACATCACATAGATACCGGAAAAGGAAGAGCCTGAAGTATCTCTCTCTCCTATGCAATTCTTTGCTACTGTCTTTGTCCTTACTGCATGGGGTACCTAAGTCTCCGCCCTTTCCGGGCAGCTCATGAGGCTTTAGCTGGGAAGCTTAGTCTCCCGATACTTCAGTTTGTGATGCATTACGTAATGTACGTAATGTGCTTATCTGCTCCTGGACTTGACTGACAGGTACCCAAAGTACCTCCACCTTGGCCAAGATGAGAGAGTTGCTGAATACTATGCACAACCAGACATTCTTCAACCCGGAAGGCTTGCAGATCACCTGCTACGTAAGACACTTCTCTAGCCGAATGGCTGCTACGTAATGCTGAATCTCCACACAGCGAACTGCCAGGCTTTTTTCACCGAGCGGAAAATTGACCTGGGGGCGTGGTCGCCAATATTTCCAGGAGATACTGAGGCAGGCAGACTTAAAACAACCTGCAGACCCAGCGAGATAGCAAACCGCTAACAATCGTTTGCACACATTACCCACTCAATATCACAGCAGTGTCTACATGGCTTTAATAATATTGTGTTTTGGTCCAAGATAACATTTAAGCACTGTGATATCGTTATAGAAGTACAAGAAGTAGTCTATAAGCTTGTGGCTACCTTTTTTCGGCTAAAATGCTAACGTTAGCTTACCCAACTAGCTTAAGACATCAAATTATCAAATGAGTAACCTATTTGTGTCAAATAAGTTCATAGAGAATTTTTACTCAACCCGTGATTGTCAGGACATGTATAATCACTCTCTTTATATGAAGCAGGCTCTTTATATGAAGCAAAAACGTTGATGTTGGAAGTCGCACAAATGGCCGCCATGTTTTTCTGAAAACCCATACCCATACGCACATTTGATTGATTATCGAACCATCTAATTTGCATAATATTGTGGTTTCGCCAATTTCAAATCGCGTCCCTCGGCAAGAATCGCTCTGCCGTCGCGCCGTCACAGGAGTTATCGCCTCAATACGAAGTCAATGAGTGGAGCGGAATTTCGCTGTGTGGGAACGGGCCGTTAGACACTTCTCTAGCCAACTACTGAATTAAGCACTTCTCTAGCCAAATGGGGCACCTAAGTCACACCCTCTACTTCCTGGTTCATGGGGCAGAGGGAGTCAAAAAATGATTTCTGGGCTTGAAAATGAGTGATTTTTGGATTTGTGGTGCATAGGTGGAGGTCCAAGGTTTGGATTGTTGTCAAAAAAACACTCATTTTCAAGCCCAGTAATTATTTTTTGACTCCCCCTGCCCCATGAACCAGGAAGTAGAGGGCGTGACTTAGGTGCCCCATAGCTGCTACATTAAAGGTGCACTGTATAATGTTTTTAGTACTTACGTTCCAGAATTCATGGTGCCATTCAGAAATGTTGCCTTTCTCATCAATACGTACCAACACCAAATTCTAAGTATTATGGCTGTAAAAAAATTATTTTTCATACAGGACCACTCTGAATTTCCAGAAATTGACATTTTTAGCTTACTGCACTTGTAGTTAATATTTGTTATTTATTCAGTAAATATTCATGAAAAGATCAAATTTGGCAGTAGACAGCACAGTTTTTTATATTTATATATATATATATTTATAGGGCTTTTTTGCCTTTTTAGTTACTCTTCTCTTGCTTTTGCTGTGTTTCACCTAGTGTGTGTGTGTGTGTGTGTGTGCATGCATGAATCTGTGTGTGTGTGTGTGTGTGTGTGTGTGTGTGTGTGTGTGTGTGTGTGTGTGTGTGTGTGTGTGTGTGTGTGTGTGTGTGTGTGCGTGCGTGCCTGTGCGTGTCTGTGCGTGTCTGTGTGTGTTCGTATCTGTGTCTGTGTGTGTGTGTGTGTGTGTGTGTGTGCCTGTGAGTGTCTGTGTGTGTGTGTGTGTGTGTGTGTGTGTGTGTGTGTGTGTGTTTGTGCGTGTGTGTGTGTGTGTGTGTGTGTGCGTGCCTGCTCGTGTCTGTGTGTGTGTCTGTGTGTTTGTGCGTGCCTGCGTGTGTGTCTGTGTGTGTGTCTGTGTGTGTGTGCCTGTGTGTGTGCATGATGTTCCACAGGGCACTGAGCTCTTCCACTTCCGCATCTCTGTGATCCCAGGAGTGGTCCTCTGTGACCTGGTGGACGAGGTTCAGGTACTTGACTCTCCATAGGAAATACTTTATTAGTAAATAGAGTAGTATAGTAAATACAAACCCCAACTCCGATGAAGTTGGGACGTTAAGTAAACAGTGAATAAAATCAAAATGCTATCATTTTCAAAACATTCAATCTATTCATTAGATGGAGAATAGTGAAAAGACAACATATTAAGTGTTAAAACCGAGAAAAAATATTCTTTTGGGGGACATATGTACTCATTTCTAATTTGATAAATCCAACACGTCTCAAATAAGTTGGGACGGGAATCAGTGAAATTTAGTAAACATCCAAATAAGATCAAACAACAAAGAAGAACATTTCAAAATGAATTGTACTGACGGACAATATAGGTGTCCAGGTATAAGATCATCACAGAGAGGCTGAGTCACTCAGAATTAAAGATGCAAAGGGAATAATTACCATAGTTATTACATACATTTTTGAATTCCCTTTGATTTACCACGATTGAGTGTATATAAGACATATTTTTCTTACTAAAATCATTGTATAGGTTCATGACACCATGAAATATATATTGGCTGTAGTCTCACTCTAATTCCTGGAGTGCTAGAGCTATTGAAAATTGACCATATTAAGAATGCTTAATGCGTGCAAATGATACAGGGGTGTAACATTCTCCTAAGCACCTGAGCTCACTTGAAATAAACCCAGAAGACATGGGAAACTGTCCTTTGCTTACAGAAGTCAGCAGAAGTTGTAGAAGTCCATTCTTTTTGACAATAATAGAGCATTGCACATCCTGTGCTACAGTGAAAATGGACCATCCAACTTGTGTTAGTGCTAACTTCAAAAGTCAGCCTCCATGATGGCATGCGGGTGCAGTAGTGCATTGGTTAAGATGTTCTCACTCATCTGTAGAGTTAAATACAGTGCTGAATGGTATAAATGGGTTTTAAACAGCATGAAAAGCCACTCATGCATTATATTTTGAAGGGAGATCTTCGATTACTGCCAAATGGTAAGGTCAAATTGCATTCTCTACTATGTTTTAACAGTTTGGCTCCATCATAAGGACCAGCAGGTGATAAAATATTGGGCTTTTGGTCAAGACCTGTCACACTGTAAGCACTACAGAAAGGAAAACATTGCAAAACATGACAAGGAATACACCCACCATTTAAGCTGGTGAAATCATGTCCAAGATAGGAATTAACACTGTTTTTAATATAAAATCATCTCATCGGTTAATGTATTTAACTGTTAAGTGTTGTCTTTTGTTTTGTTTTTAGTCTTCCTCGATATTTGCTGCCATTTATTGTCCCCGTCCCAACTCTTTTGAGACGTGTTGGATTTATCAAATTAGAAATGAGTACATATGTCCCCCAAAAGAATATTTTTTCTCGGTTTTAACACTTAATATGTTGTCTTTTCACTATTCTCCATCTAATGAATAGATTGAATGTTTTGAAAATGATAGCATTTTGATTTTATTCACTGTTTACCAAACGTCCCAACTTCATCGGAGTTGGGGTTTGTAGTAAATACTCTATACTGGTTTTTGAGATTTTTGATTTTTACATTTTTATTATTGCAAAGAAATCTCCCGCACACTGTTGACATTTGCATGGTTTACTGCAACGTTTCGGTCTACTGTAGACCAAAGCGTTGCAGTAAACAGGGTTCCCGCGGGTTATTAAAAATATTAAAAAGGCATTGAATTTAGTTATCCAGCATTAAGAGCATTAATAGCATTGAATTAGCTGTTAAAAGTCGGGAATTTTTTTCACTGCGGCATTAAATTTTCAAAAAACATTTCAGTGTGCAACCTAACGGACGAAGTTTTTTTTTTCATAATGAAGATGACGCACAGAACGTCAATACCCATGATTCGTTGTAGAACGCTACTGTAAACACAAATCTAGAGTGCAGCGGCGCCATTTTTTGATGAGGTGAGGTGAAGAATGGGAAAGTGCCGGTTTAACCCCAAGTGGCTGCAGGATCCAAAATACTTTTGGGTAAAATCTGTGCCGAATGACCGCGAGGCGTGCTGCTTTTGAAATTATGTGAATTTTGCCGTTTAACTTGAACTAGTTTTAGTGTCACATCACTTGCTCTTTTAAGTCGAGAACGATATCGCGGCACATAACACATAGGCATATCCAAGGTCACAACGCAGTTGTCGCTAACACACTATGTAGACGCTATGTTGTGATATTGGTTAGCGTATGATATCTTGCTCGGCGTGGAGGGAGTTGACACTTGCCTGCCGCCAACGGCTGTCAAACGAGTGATGATTACTATTTCGGCTGCAAATTAATCACTGCTCCGCTGGGCATCTCGTAACATGGCATGGTGATGGGCAAATTATTATGTTGGGCCTACATCATAAACACCTCATTCTGGTTTTGCAGTAAGAGTAGGCTACCTACAGATTGTCTACCTCTGATTAGAACATATTTTTAACAATCAATGAATTGGCATTTGTTCAGTATACTTCTTGTAATGTGATTGGAGAAAAATATCATAAAGGGAAATGGTAACAGCTCTTTTACTTTGTGATGACTAATGGTAAGCTACTGCCATCTAGTGGCTGTTCTTTTAAACTTTCGCTGCCTACTGCAAGATTGTCCCAAACATTTAACAGTGGAGGTGGCCAGCTTGACAATCACCTACCACCTTGACTAGATCCCCTTAAAAGATAAACATTTTGTATTACCAATGTTATGTTCAAAATTGCTTTTCAAAGATTATGTAATGTTTTCAATTCCTATTTCATACGAAACTGCAATTAACAAAGCCTTTCCCATGATGGTGACTGTGAGGCCTGTTAGTCTCATGTGTCTCCCCCTTCACCACCAGCACTGATTAATGTTAAACATAATTCAAATAAACAATATTAATTGTATTTTCCATAAATGTACATTATTTTGTCAGGTGAGATGTAATCTCTTAAAAAGTAATGGGGGGGGGGGGGGGATAAATTTGATAAGTGCTTTCTTTATTGAATGTCGGTCAATATTATTGAAATAATAGAAGTATAGAAGTATTAAATTTTACTTGAAAAGGCATTAATTAAGGTATTAAAAGTCTTGAATTTAGGTTTAACAATCCTGGGGGAACCCTGAGTAAACCATGCAAATGTGAACAGTTTCTTTGCTTTAATGTTGTTGACCCAGGGGTTCTTCTCCTACGCAACTGACCAAGGAGGTGTGCAAGAATTCTTCACTTAATACATTTCATTATTGGAAATGAATGTTCAGAAGTCCTATCATCTACAGTATGTGTGAATTCTTAACATTCCAATATTTTGAGAACATACTTTTTAATTCAATATAAATTGCATTTTGCAATGCAATGGAATGTCCAGTAGAAAAATGTAAATTTCCCAAAATGTTCCAAAATGGATATGGAACAGGGTTTAAATTGGGGCAGTGCGCTCCAGAGCGCCGCTCCCCCGCATCACCTCGAAAGGACAGGCAAACCCGTTCCCGTGTTTATAATTAAAACTGGTACAAGAAAAATACCGTTGTACCAACTGTCATTGAGGCATCCTCCAAATGTATTACTGCTCCTGTTTCCATTGTGGTAGTAAGTGGTACATGAGAAAGAAATATATGACTTGGGAAAATGGTTGAAGAGTTCAATTCTTCCGGAAACTTTGCTGTTCACGGGGGCCCCTGGTGGCGTGGGGGCCCTAAGCCATTGCATAGTTCGCCTATGCCTCGGGGTGGCCCTGCCAGCAGCTGTACAGTAACAACTGACTGGAGAGGATATGAAAAAGTACATACATGCATCAGGTGTGCTGGTCTAACTGTCTACCTATTTTAGCAACCCAATACAGTGGTGAAGGAGTGAGGGTGCCTTGTTTTTCTCATACCTGACAATACATTGATTTATCTAAGATATTAACTATAGGCTAGAACTTCACAGAATACATGTATTAGTCTGATGGGGCGATGTAAAGAAAAGTTTAGCCAATTGAAACACTGTGGATATACACCATTTTGCAACCAAAGTCTTCATTTACAAAAGTAGATTGGCATATTCCATGAAAATGTTCACCATTGGTGCACTTGGTACCTACGTACTTATATATTAACCCATTGATGCCTGATGTTGCGTTGCGCAACATTGACCCTGGCACCTGGAGCTGCATTACGCAACATTCACGCTCATGAGATTTGAGACAACTTTATTAAAAATCTCTGTTTGTTTGGGTTTCCCCGCTGTCTATGTGATGTAATGTAATGTAATGTAATGTAATGTGTCTGTGTCCGTGGCAGATCTTTGTGGACAAGGGTCCGCTGGGCTTCCCCGCTGCCTATGTGATCAGCTGCATCACAGCCATCGGTCTGGGTGGGCTGCTCATGCTCGGCCTGCTGCTGAAGACCGCCAACCCCTCCAGCGGCGTCCTCAAGACCTTCTGGAGGAAACACAAGGTGGCCCCCGAGTCCAACTAAGGCCCGCGCCACGCAAAGGCCCGCTACACCACCACGACTCTACTCAGTGAATTAAAGATGCAGTGTTTATTCAACACACGGAGAGTACTCTGGGACCAAATAACGCCTTAGAAGGTCAGAGTTCAAAAGAGTCCTTGTGCACAAGCCCTCAGTAACACAGGTGCAGGTGGGAGGCAGGATAACTTGATCAAAATCAAAAGTTCAGAAACGCTGCACACTGCTTACTATTGTATTTTTATTATTATTTCTTGGAATGAACAAGAAATAAAACGAGGGAAAAAAGCAGTGTGCAGTACACTCAACTCTCCAAGTGTGGAATTAACACTGCATTTGTTTACTGTGTGTGAAAACAAGCCCCTGGTTAGTTGCTTGCTTGTCTTGTTTCTTTTTTTCCGTTTTTGTTTTAGTTATTTGCATATGCACATTTACTTTAATACATTTTTTTGTTACAAATGACAGAAATACATTTTGAAGTGTTGTAGGGCAAACAGCAAATGTCATATATTGTCCTATACAGGGAAACAAAGAGTCAAAAACTAATTAACCTTTTCATTGACATTGACATTGAAATTGTAACTTTAGTCTCGCCACCGCCTTGTGCTCTATGAAACATGAATTAATAAAAAAGCAAACATTGACCTTTTTTTAACATTTACACCATCTTTTTTCTCGGTTTCTCCCTAATTCTTTTAACAGAAACAAGTGCATGTGCACTAAATTCCATAGCAAATTGGAGGTCTTGGTACATGAGGCCTCAGAACTCCAAATTGTATGTAATGTGATTCTTTAGTATTACAATACGTTTTCAAACACATAATAAGCAATTGTGAACGTAAGTCCATGCTGAGCACCAATGGCTTTTTTCAAAAATAAACACAAATAAAAACTAAATAAATGCTGACTAATGTTTTTACTCAGTGGTGTAGTCTACGCAGAACAGTGGTTCTTAACCTGGGGTGCTGACACCCCCTGGTGGTGCGCTAGAGATTTCAAGGGGTGCACAGAATGTTGTTTGTAAACAAGAATCATTGTGAATTATCACTTCAATCCTTTTTTAGTACGTATACACGTGTAGAAGTTTGGGTTGGGGATGCACGGCTTGTCTTTGACACAGGTAAGGGGTTGCTTTAAGAAAATAGGTTAAGAACCACTGACGTAGAACACAGTATACCTACCTAAAATTGATTGATTCGGTATTTTAGAATAGCATACTGTAGTATACTCACCACAATGATGCTCAAATATACAGTATACCCACCTCAAAGTAGACACCACTGGTTTTGCTGTAGTAACCATGGTCTGAACCAAGCATAGTATTACTGTATGGCTTATCCATGGTTTTCTTGGGTAACCATGAAGACCGTGGTTCCTGACTAGCCATGGATCATGGTTTTCATGGGGTTTTTTTTCCAGCATGGTTTGTGTCTATGGTTTAAGCATGGTTAATTGTGGGTTTCATGGTCACCCAAAAAAAACACGAAAACCTGTTTACATCTGGGGTGTAATGGTTAGGGAGTTGGACTGAAGATCACAGAGTTGCAGGTTCGAATCCTACCCTTACCTCTCCCTACACCACCTCCATCCATGACTGAAGTGTCCTTGAGCAAAGCACCTAACCCCACATTGCTCCAATAACTGTCACCAATGTGTGCGTTGGATAAAAAAAAGCGGTAGCTAAGTGTAATTTCATGAATAATTATACACCGTGCTAAAACCATGGTTAGTTTTCAGAGCAAAACCGTGGTTAATTTTATAGTTATAATCCATAGTCAAACCACAAACGGTGCCGAACCATGCTCAAAAAAACATGAAGTCATGGTTTACCATAGTTGATTTTCATAAGGGTAGGGACATGCTGATAATAATAATAATAATAATAATAATAATAATAATAATAATAATTGTATTTGTATAGCACTGTATCATACAAGGTATGTAACTCAAAGTGCTTAACAAATGGGAAAAAACATCATTGTTAGAGATGGATTTAAAAGGAGAGGTAGAGAGGAGAGGCAGAAATAGCTGGAAGGCAGAGGAAGAAGAGATAGATAGAGATTGTAGAGTCATAAGGTCAACGTAGGTTAGGACCAGGATTCTTAGATACGTAAGGTCCATAGTGGCTGGGTCTGATTGCTGAATTAAAAAGTCAAACCTTCAGAAAACGTCCTGTACGTGTTTTATTAGCTGAAATCACAACACAAGGAGTAGTGCAGCCAGATTATCGGGGGGGACATTACATGCTACATGTACAAAAATAAGTCTTGACATTATCTTTGTTAACAGTTGCCAACACTTGCTTGCCACAATCTGGAATCTGATAACAATTCAGTGCAAGTAATACAGTGTAGATTCATACTTGATTTGGATAATGCAATGTGGCAAGTCTTTAAATTCATCATGGACCGCATCCTGAAAACGTGGTTTCTCATTTTAAAAAACAAAACAAACAAAAAACAATGTTGCTTCCTGTATGTTGGGCAATAATTGTAAATGCGTCTGTCTGTCGGTCTGTGTTTCTGTCTGACTGGCTTGTCTTGGTGAATTAACAGTGTATATGTTTGTCCAGTCGTCAGGAAAGGTGTTGGACTAGGCAGGAGAGCTGCAAGCTCCAATACTACATAGATGTTTGGCATCAACATCCATAAGCTAAGACACAAAAGGGTGCCGCCTTCTCCTCTGACAAACAGGCAGGGACAGGACAAACAAGCATACACGCACGCACGCACGGGACCCCGAGAATGGCAATAGAAAATTGCAGGAAAGGTGCAAAGGCAAAAATAGAAGAGTAGAAGTCACGTTAAGCTGAAGATACAGTAACACTTGGCAAAATGTCTTATTTCATCATCTCCTTGTCTGATCTTCTGGCCTACAAACCAAGTTCACATCACATCACGTCACATGATGCATTGTTGACGGCTTCTATGCGTACAGTAGGGATGCGATCATCTTTGACTCTGTGTGTGCTGTGTGTCAGTGCTTGAACGCTACAGTAATGTCTATATGTAGGCTACTGCAACCCGTACCTCAATGTAACGAGTACCACTGATGCCCCAACGGTCATGTTTTGTGCCAGAAGGGAGTAGGATAGAAGAGAATTACAACGACTTTTCTCTCACTTTCAACCCCCTTCCATTCAGGGCCAGAGTACAGTAGTTGTTTTATTTTTCCCCTTTTCACTCTGATATGCAAAGTGTGCTGAGCGCTGAGTACACGTGTGGCCAGAAGAGACTTACAGAAGGATCAACACAAGGCAGTGGAAACTCAGTTGCTTTTGATTTTCACAAAACCACGTGACACACTATAGGTAGAAAGGTTACTTCTTTGTGGATGAAAAGACACATTGAGCCAATTCATGTCATGCTTCTGTGTACTGTATACGTTTACCTGTTTATCTTCTGCAGTTACTGTAATGTTTCAGGACTTTTACAAAAAGAGGGATTGAAATTGGCAAATTGCTCTTAAGGTCATAACCAACACTTGTATACACGCCTTTGAACACAAACATGCTTTCACAGGTATGGGGGAGGGGGTGGGGATTAATAAAAAAAATAATAGTAATAATCAAAATCAAGAAAAAAACACAGGTCTACACTTCATAATGCAGTGTTGTTACCTAGCGCAAAACAACAGTGTCCTGTTCTGTTTGCAAATATCCAATTATCAGCTGCATCTCTCCCCAGTAAGGCGTTTTTCTAATCAGTTTTTGGACATTAAAGTGTAATTTCTTCATAAGGCAAAACAACTTAACAGCATGCAAAAAAGTAAATAATTATAATAATAATTATAATAAAAAACATTTATCACCAATGTTACAATCACATTTTGGAGTTGGGTGCATACAGACTCTAACCCAGTATGTGGTTAAAATCTCTAACCCAGTATAAGGTTCAAACCTAAAATTCTCAATAGGACCTGGGGGTGGGTGGAGTGAACTATATTGTTAATTCATCAATCGCATAATTGGAGGGCCATTAGTTGGAGGTTAGAGTTCTTGGCCACCACCATTACAGTGAAAATGAAGCACGTACATAGTGCAGCTAGCGCCAGTAAACTTGAACAATAAATAGTAGCTTTATTCAACATCATGGCACATCACTGATGCGCAAGCGACAGTGCAATGGGACTCTATGGGAAGTACTTTGCACACTGTTTACATTTTGGCAGTTTATTTTGAATTAGTTAGTTTATATTTATATATTTATAATATTTATAGAACTATATATATATAATATATACATATTTGTGTGTGCATATTAAAATGTGTATGGTGATGTGTCTGCACTGTTGTGTTGTGCAACGTGTGTGTGTGTGTTGGTGTGGGACAACTCTTGTGTGGCAAATATTCATCAGCAAAGAACATTCTCATGCACACGAGTGTTTCAAACACAAGAAGCGGATTCCGTTGAAAGGTAGTCCAAGCATATTATTATAATAATTATATATATATATTCTTTCTTTTATTTTTTTTTCTTTTGTGGAAATAGCTGCGAACTGAATGGAACTCTAATCATCTGTGCAGTCCATGGCACCTTCGCCTTTTCATCTCTCGCTCTCTCTCTCTGTGTCATACACTCTCTTCCTCCCAGGTGAGTTAGGGAGGGAGGTGGGTAAGGGAGGGAGGGGTGGTGGTGTGTGGGTTTCTTTCGGCTGAGGGCTGGCTGGGGCACGGCTCACTTCTGCAGGTCGCACTGCAGCAGCAGCACGATGGAGGGGTCGCTCTTGGCCGCCTCCTTGAACTCCTCCAGGGAGATCTGGTCGTCGTTGTTCTTATCCATCTTGCTGACGATCTTGTCCACGCGCTGCTCCGGCGTCAGTCCGTCGGTAACACTTTATAATAATGTTCCTTAGTAAAGACTCAGTAAATAATTAACTAATGATGAATAAAACATTAACAAATGTTTTTATTATTAACTAAGTTTTATTAATGCTTTATAAAATATTTACAAATGATATATGCAAGATTTTACACACCTTATAACAGAGTATTTTATTCATTTACAAGAAACTTGTAAATGTTTGATAAATATAAAATATTAACATAGCATTTCCTAGTCATTTACAAGCATTTGTTTACATTTCCTAGTCATTTACAAACGTTTGTTAATGTTTTGTTCATCAATAGGTAATTATTTATTAAGTCTTTATAATGCTTTTTTGCATCCATTATTCTAAAGTGTTACCAGTCCGTCCTCGTTCATCTTCATCATGATCACCGTGCCCACCATCTTGTAAATGGCCTACAGACAGGGTGACAGACGAAACAAAACAAACCAACCATGAATTGCGTGCAACCGAGAGAGAGAGAGAAGGGGGAATAACTTCACTGGGTCATTTAGGCTATCCAAGTGTAATGGCGAATTGTACGAAATGCCAGTGAGAATGGTGTTAAGTTTGTCCCAACGTGCAGTCCACGTGGTCTGAAAACTTTTCCTTCTTACGGCCATATCCCACCAAGACAATGAACTAGCACTAATTTAAAGTGCTTCACTGGGCCATTTATCCAAGTCGAGTAAAAAAAAAAAACATGATGTTCAATATGTCTAACTGTTATAGTCTGCATCTGGCTTAAATAGATTGATGTGAGATTTGAATGTAATCCTATGGAGAATATCATGATCTGCTTCAGTAGTCACAGTGCATGTTGACATGCATGTTTCTTTTAGGTGTATTTCAGACTCAAAATGTAAAAGTTCAATGCAAAGAAAGGTTGAAACGCACACTGATGACCTCCCTTTTCATCCTTTTTCATTTCGTTTCATTTCGAGACGATTCGAGCCAACACAGCCCCTTCTCTACCGGATTTTCATCTGGGGTGTACTCACTTTTGTGAGTACACGTTCGAACATTAATGGCTGTATTTTGTTATTTTCTGAGTGAACAAGAAATTTAAGCGGTTAATAAGTTAATAGGTTAATAGGTTGTTAAAAGGTCACTAATCATTGTGTCAAAGTGAAATTTCTGTAATGCTTTCCTATGAAAAGATATAGGCCTACTCAAAAATCTGCAAAAACTGTGAGGGTGTATTCACTTTTGTGATATACTGTACATGACCTGCAATGGACCATGTGAGGTGCGGCAGCGCTGGAGAATGTGGAATATAATGGGACTCCAAACCCATCAACTCCATTATAAACTGGTATTATTTCAACATTATTGTAATCCAGCAGTGCAGAGAAGCCTGTTGGAGGCCCAGTGTACACACTCAGGCCCTCTAAAGCCCAGCAGGTCTGATATACAAAGCGGATTCCAAAAAAGTTGGGACACTTTGTATTTTGTGAATAAAATCAAAATGCTGCCATTTTTAAAACATCTAATATGTTAATAAGGTAGAGCATTATGTACAGACAACATATCAGTTGTTAAAGTTGAGCAGAATTATTGTTTTGAGGTAATTATGTGATCATTTAAAATTTGGCCCATGCAACAAATCTCAAAAAAGTTGGGACAGGGCCAAAACATGTTGTAATAGTTGGATAATTCTAAAAATTACACAAGGAAGAATATTTTAAAAGGAACTATATTGACTGCCAACATGAATGCACAAATAAAATACCATCACATAGAGGCTATGGCACTGAGCGGCAAAGATTTTGTGGGACTAATTACTTATCTATTACACAGAAAGATTGAATTATCAAAATTGCAGGCATATAAGGCCTACTTCCGTAATATAGAGTTCTGTGTAATCATTGCACGAGTTATGAGATCATGACATACTCGTGGTCAATAAGCAAACTATGACACTCCAACAATGACAGCTCTCGAAAAAATGACCATAAACACAACACTTGATTAATGCACATGATGCAGACATTAAAAAGTGGGGAAAAGTGCGGAAAAGCTCATTCTATGGACCTAGGACACATGTGAAACTGTCCTCTGATTACAGAATGGTAAATATTTAATCCATTTTGAAAATTATGGAGTCATGCACCCTCCAGGTTATATAGAGTATGAATACTTCAGCTTGATTTAGTGGTCAGTCTGAAAGACAGCATATATGATGGTAAGGGGGTGCAGAGGTAACTTGGTTAGGGTCTTCTTACTCATGTAGAGCATTAAAATGAATGTTGAATGATACATACAGACTTTAAACAGCAAACATAGCTACCAAGGCATTATATTTTGGAGCACCGCCTTTAGATATTGCCCCATAAAGGTGGCAAATTTCAATCTCTACTATGTTCCAACAGTGTGGTCCATCATTAGAGTAAACAGGTCACAAAATTGTTTTCTTGCAGTCAGGATATGCCACATATTAAGCATAACAAAAAGGTAAACAAGTTGAAGAACACACCTATCAGTTGAGCTGCTGAAATCATGTCTCGCACATCAAAATATCAAATTTTTGAATAAAATTATGCCATCAGTCAAAGTATCGTTGGGTTACGAATGTAACCTTGGTTCTGTGAAGGAAAGAAAGGCTGCCAGACGGCTAGCCCAAGGGGCTGGAATATAATCCGCGCATGCGCGAGTTCTGAGGTACATATATCAAAACTTTATCACGTGAGTGTGCCGCGCTACTGTACACAGTATATAAGTCCCAGCGCGGCATACTTCGTCCTCATAAAAATCCTGAACGCGAAGTCCAGAGCGACGACGAAGTCTGGCAGCCTTTCTTTCCTTCACAGAACCAAGGTTACATCCGTAACCCAACGTTCTGTTTCACTCAAGAAAGGCTGCCAGACGGCTAGCCCAAGGGGCTGGAATATGTATGCCCAAACGTCGCGGCGGACAACCATACGACAATTGAATAAAGACACTGGACAATGCAAGAGTCAAAACCCTTATTGAATGTCCACATGCCAACAGGGCTAGAGTGACTGGTTAACAGAACTCAAGTTAAACACAGCCGAATATGTGACCATCTGTCACAAACTTAGAACCGAATTCCCAAAGGATGTGGGAGATAACATGTTGAGGTTATAGAACCTTGTGAAGATCGACGGTGAAGCCCAGCAGGCCACCGGGCAAACTTCTTGTAAAAGGACTCCCTTCAGGAGCGACCATGAGGTGGCTCAGAGTTAGGAGGGCGGTAGGAGTCCAACACAATCGCCTGGTTGAGATCCTGTGTTGAAAGAATCTTCGGCATAAAGTCTGTATTAGGGCGTAGGACCACACCGGTGCCTTCTGGCTGAAACATGGAAGCAGTCAGGATGAATGGACAGCGCATGTAGCTCTCCAATACGCTTCGCTGAGGTGATGGCGATAAGAAAAATCGCCTTCTGAGACAGCCATTTTAGGTCGATACTCCCAACGGGCTCGAATGGGGGCTTCGCCAGAGCACTGAGGACAATGTGGAGCTGCCATGGCGGCACAGATTGAAGCCTCCTTGGGCGCAGTCTTTGAGCTCCTCTCATGAATTGGATAGACAGAGGATTAGCTCCGAGCGTTTTGCCATCTACTCGCTCATGGCAGGCGGATATTGCAGAGAGAAAACCTTTAGCTTTGAATGGGACTTGCCTTCACCAAGTTTCTTTTGCAAGAATTCCAGGACTGAAGCTAGAGGGCAGGACCGGGGGCACTCATGCCACTGTTCGCACCATGCTTTGAAGGCTGCCCATCTTTAAGAGTACAAGGCTCTTGTCGTAACTGAGAATAACAACCTCCGAGCGAGGAGGGTGTCCCTTCTAACGGCCAGACCCACAGATTTAGGGTGGCTGGTGTCAGGTGCCACAACTCTCCCTTTGCGCAATGGGAGTTGCCATGGGATGCTCAAGAGGAGGGTCTGAATCTCTGCAAACCATGGCACCTGGGGGCGAAATGGAGCCATTAAGACAACTCTCAGGTTCTCCTTCCTGGTCTTCTCCAGGAATCATGGAGAGAGGGGGGAAGATCGTCCGACCCCGGTGGTGCGTCGTCTTGGTTTAAGGAAAACCAGAGTGGACAGTGGGCCGACTCCCTTGAGGCGAAAAGATCGCTGTGTGCCTTCCCAAAATGAACCCAGATCAGATGCACTGTTTCCGGGTGCAATCGCCATTCACTTGGGTGTGGCTTACCCCTTGACAGCAGGTATGCTGCTGTGTTCAGAGTGCCCGGCAGGTGCACTGCTCTGATCGAGTGGAGTCGAGTGCCCGCTTAGAGGAGGAGTTCCCGGGCCATGTTGCGTAACGCCTGGGACCTCAGGCCTCCCTGGCGGTCACATATGCTATGGCCGACATGTTGTCTGTTCGAATGAAGACACTCTTGTTCTGGAGTACTGGCAAAAAGTGCCGGAGGGCAAGATATATCTGTCTCAACTCGAGAATATTTATGTGGGCAGTTTCCCTAGGTGGGCGCCACACTCCTCTGGCTCCTACACCATTCAAGACTGCCCTCCAGCCTGACAGCGATGCGTCTGTGGTCAGAACTTTTGCGCTGGTAGATTCTGCCTAGTCGTACACCTCTGCACAAATTCTGGGGTATGGCCCACTATTGGAGGGCTCATAGGCACACAGGTGGCAGACGGACAGATTTTCCCCTGTCCAGTACTGTGTGTACTTGGGCAGGTACCACTTTGCTCTGGACTCATATCTAGAAGGCCAAGGCGTACCACCTAGGATGCAGCAGCCATGAGGCCCAGCAACCTCTGACACTGGTGAGCATGCACATTCCTCCGTCCCATGAACTGTGACCGGCATTGTTTCAGGGCAATAACCCTCTGATCCGAGAGACATGCCACCATCGTCAGAGTCCAGTTTCACTCCAAGGAAGGTGATTTGTTGTGAGGGAGGCAGTTGGCTCTTGTCTGAATTGAGAGACAGGCCCAACATTTGCAAGTATTCCATTACCATTGCTGTGTCCTGCCCTGCCTGCTGACTCTACTGGGAAAAAAATTTAACCAGTCGTAATTGAGATAGATAATTGACTCTGACGCCCCTCTGACACAGCAGGCTCAAGGCTGTGTCCATGTATTTTGTGAATGGGACAGGCCGAAGGGAAGGACGTTGAACTCGAAAGTTCTGTCCTCCAACACAATCGGAGAAACTGGCGATGAGCAGGGTGGACTGCAATGTGGAAATAGGCACCTCTGAGGCCTATACTCGTGAACCAATCCCCGCACTGAATCGATTGACAGATTTGGGTCAGTGACAGCATTTGAAATGCAACGGGCGTAAATACTGGTTTAGTGGCCTTAGGTCCAGTAACTTATTGCACGGAATCCACCATCTAGTTTCGGAACTAGGAAGTAGCTCAAATAAAAGCCACTCCGCCGTTCGTTGCGACTTAACTCCCTCATTGCTCCTTTCCTTAACAGAGTATTTATCTCCTCTGTAAGGCCAGCTGCCGCTCTGGGTCTGGCTGATGAGAAACAAGAACACCCTTGAACATGGGTGGGCTGCGCCTGAACTGTAGCCGGTAACCAAACCTTACCGTTGAAACAACCCAAGAACTGGGAGAACACATTTCCCACACCTCCAATTGAGTGTGGGAGAAAATGTGCGGCAGGGCCACTTGAATGTGTGGAAGAAGGCTGCGGGGCGGCAGAACTGGTCTGTGGTCATCACGCTGCCGAGGCCTATAAGGCCTAGCAGGGTTTCCAGGCCGGCGGCTTGCAAAGGGGGAAACCTGCGCCGGTTGTTTTTGCCCATGTCTCTGCATATTGGGGCAGCTCTTTGGGAGGGGCACACCGGGGTTACCTGAATAGCCCTTATCAGGCCGATGCTGCTTGGGTGGAGGGGGCCTTGGCAACAGTTACTCCCACTCCTTCTTTGACACCCTAGACTCTTTGGCCCGGTGGAGCATGTCAGCTGCTCCGGGTCCAAAGGCAACGCCAGGGGTAAGAGGTAGCTCCATGAGCCTGCTCCTGTCCTGCTTGGGCAACTTCAACTGAGCCAGCCACAGGTGCCTCTGTGCCATCCACAGTGAAGCAATGGATCTCCCACTAGAGTGTGCTGCACCCTTGGCAAGGTGCAAAAGGATTTCAAAGACCTTTTTAAACTCCTCCACCAGTCCCTGAGCAGGGGCGGCTGAGAGGTCTTCAATAAACTCCATCTGGTACAACATGAGTAAAGATGTTGTGTTCATAAGGTGTGCCCCAAAGGACGCATTGTAGAATGACTTTTTCGGCCATTTATCAGTGGTGCGACACTGTTTGTTCGGGCATGGAGGGTCCTACCCCACAAGAGCTGTAGGAGGGAGGACGAGAGCAGCAATAGAGTCATCCATCGCGAAATAGTTGCCAAAAACCAACATTATCCGCTCCATGGATGTTGGCAAACTGTGCCCACTGTCGCATAGGGGTAGCTGCCTCTAGTTGCTCCCACACAGTCGTCATTTCCTTGACAAAGTCCGGGAGGTCAGGGAGGGTGCTTGGCTTGTTTGCAGCCTCCCTCCTTCTATTAGACCGAGACGGCTGGGCGTCAGGTATTGCAGGCATCTCCACATCGAGACATTTAACAGCTGCTGTGGTGACACCCTTGCAGGCTGCACTGAAGGGGCCACCTGGCACTCTGTGCCTGATGGCGCAGCCTGGTGCTCGGGCCCTAATGGGGCTGTGGTGTATTATCTCATGTAGCCTTATTCACCTTACTCAGTAGAGTATGTGATGAGAAGGGGAGACCGCTCTCCCTGCCTTTAAAGCTAGTGCATGATCAGGGCTCAGACATGTCACACACAGTGTATGTCCATCTTTCACTGGCATTCTACTGTTGCAATTAGAACAGTTCTGGAATCCAGGCATCCTTTTTTTCTTTTTTTTTTTTTAAACTTATATTAAAATATATAAATATTATTATTGTTATTATTATTACTTCATCATTAAGTATCATTATCATTTCAGTCACACCTTGACTTTAGGCATGAACCTGATAGCACTGTTACTGCCTGGTACCAGATATGGTTCCAGCAGAGGTGCAAGAGATGGTGAGCACTAAGTGTCTCACACTCCAGTAGCAGCACTAATCACCCTAGGTACCGACCCTGGTACCAGCGTTGATCACTCATCGGTACCGAGAATGATATTGTTGGTACCAAGAGTTGCGCAGCACGAGATCACGTCATGTGAGGCTGCTGGAGTAGCCTATAACATGCAGGCAGGCAGCGTAGATCACTCATCGGTACCGAGAATGAGATCGTTGGTACAGAGAGTTGCGCAGCACGAGATCACGTCAAGTGGAATCACAGTGAGCTACTGAACGGCGCCGAAAGGTGCCCGTAGCAACATTAGAGATATAGCTAGAGAGACGTCTCTGTAATCTCTTTCCTCCTTAGAGCAAACCACAACAACAGATTAATTACCTCAAGTTGAATTTCAAGTTGAATTTCAAGTTGAATTCTGGTACCAGCGTTGATCTCTCACCGGTACCGAGAATGAGACACATCACACACAGTGTATGACCATCCTCCACTGGCTTTTTTTTAATTTTTTTTTAATTTTTTTTATTATTATTTATTTTTAATTATTATTATTATTATTATTATTTCTTCCCCAGTTAGTTATTATTATGATTTCAGTCACACCTTGACTTTAGGCATGAACCTGATAGCATCGTTACTGCCTGGTACCAGATATGGTTCCAGCAGAGGTGCAAGAGATGGTGGGTATTTAGGGTCTCACACTCCAGTAGTAGCACTAATCACCCTCGGTACCGACTCTGGTACCAGCGTTGATCTCTCACCGGTGCCGAGAATGAGATTGTCGGTACCGAGAGTTGCGCAGCACGAGATCACGTCAGATGAGGCAGCTGGAGGTGGGTACTAAGGGTCTCACACTCCAGTAGCAGCACTAATCACCCTCGGTACCGACTCTGGTACCAGCGTTGATCTCTCACCGGTACCGAGAATGAGATTGTCGGTACCGAGAGTTGCGCAGCACGAGATCACGTCAGATGAGGCAGCTGGAGTATAACATGCACGCAAGCAACTCCTTCGATAGAGGGAGAGTGGCGGCAGTTTGTTACACAGGAATAATTATTCCACTGCGGAACCAACAAGCCCAGCGAGTAACTTCCCCGACAGAGGAAGAGTCGCGGCCGTCCTGCAGGAGAGTTCATGCACGCAAGCAACTCGCTCGATAGAGGGAGAGTGGCGGCAGAATCACAGTGAGCTACTGAACGGCGCCGAAAGGTGCCCGTAGCAACATTAGAGATATAGCTAGAGAGATGTCTCTGTAATCTCTTTCCTCCCTAGCAAACCACAACAACAGATTACTTACCTCAAGTTGAATTTCAGGTGGATATGCGCCTCGGGGATTCCACGAGAGTAGCTTCACATGCGAAAGCACAAGCTACAGGGAGAAGCCACCGTTACTATAAGCTGCGATAGCACACTTTTAATAAGGCGGGGATAATAGCCTGATAACGATAGCCTGGAGAGGGGCAACAGTAGTCACCAGCTCTCGGACAGCTAACTGCCAGTAGGCACCTCGTTACCAGTATCAATTCGTACCTTATCAGATCGCGTGAGGGATTAAAGAGGACGAAGTAGGCCTATGCCGCGCTGGGACTTATATACTGTGTACAGTAGCGCGGCACACTCACGTGATAAAGTTTTGATAGGCTATATGTACCTCAGAACTCGCGCATGCACGGATTATATTCCAGCCCCTTGGGCTAGCCGTCTGGCAGCCTTTCTTGAGTGAAACAGAACTAACTGTTCAGTCTCATCCCTTGTGTTGTGTTTAGTCTTATCCAATATAAAAAGCATTTTATTGGCCCTGTTCCAACTTTTTGGGGATTTGTTGCAAGGGTGAAATTTTAAATGATCACATAATTACCTCAAAACAATAATTCTGCTTGACTTTAACAACTGATATGTTGTCTGTGCATAATGTTCTACCTTGTTAACATATTGAATGTTTTGAAAATGCCAGAATTTTGATTTTATTCACAAATTACAAAGTGTCCCAACTTTTTTGGAATCCGCTTTGTAGACACATTCAGGGATATGTGAACTACATGAAATGTGGCAGGAACATTCACCCATATGTGTGAGTACTTAATTATACATATTACTATTAAGAATTATTATTAATGAAAAGTTAATATTAACGAATTGTATTACATGTTACAATACTGATATGCATTGGTTAAAAATGCTATCAGTGTCATAAATGTCTTGAACAAACACAGAGAGAGAGAGACTCATGCCCTACAGCACCTGCAGTGAGCTCCAGCAGCAGCAGTGCAGTCATGTGGAGCCTGACTGAGGGAGGTTTTTGTACGGCGCTTTATCACTGTGTGAACACTCATTTACTGTTGATATACAGTTCACTCTGACAGTAGTAAACTCCTGCATCCTCAGCCTGGACATCACTGATGGTCAGAGTGAAGTCACTGTGAGTTCCACTGCCACTGAATATGGATGGAGTCCCAGACTTGGGTATGTTGGCACTCCAAATGAGGAGTTTGGGAGCTGCTCCAGGTTTCTGTTGGTACCAGGCTAAATAAGGATACCATCCCCCTGCACTATATACATTCCTACTGGTTCTACAGTTCAGAGTGACTGATCCTCCCTGTTGAACAGCTTTCACTGCAGGAGTCTGAGTCACAGTGACCTGTCCATATGACTCTGTAGAGAAGACAGAAACATTATCAACTTCTGCCATGTCCAATCCAAATTATTCCCAACTTGATGAATATGAAATTGATATTGTTTTACCTTTAAAGGAGGATATAAATATCCAGAAGACCATGAAAATGGGAGTCATGTTGTGCGATAATTTATCCTCAATGATGACAAACACATACAATATTTAATTTATCTTGCTTGGTGAGGTGCTATAACTGGTGAACATATTGGTCAACATTATTTCATTCCAGTGGTGCAGAGAAGCCTGTTGGATTTACAGTGGACACACAGGCCCTCTAGAGCAGAGTAAAGTCCATCATGTCTTTGCAGGTAAACCTGCTTATGGGATATTATAACTAACAATGACTCAAGTTATTCCTGAATACACATCCGTGTGCAGTGCTTGAAGGGGAAAAAAGAGGTGCAGGAACCCTAATCGTCCGAAAATACCATCCAAAAAGAAATGCAGGAACCCTGATTTTCTGACAGTGCCATCAATACCAAATCAGTACAAGTCATGTTTTTGTAGGCCTATTGCCTGCACGCATTCTGAAAACTTGTTTTCAACTTATAAAGTACGGCGCACAATAAAGTTCTAATGGAACCCTGATGATGAAAATTATGAGGAAGGGGAAGGCGAAGGGGTTCCCCTGAGATCCCACACACACACACACACACACACACACACTTCAAGCACCGTCTGTGTGACTATTTAGATAAATAACATTCATATGTCATATGTGTGTTGAGAATGCACCACTGATAGTTACCCATGGGTTGGGTTGGAAATGTTGCATTTATCGTGTCTTCAGTTGACAGGAAAGAGAGAGAGAGGGGGGGAGAGAGAGTAGTGTAGTGTACTTTTTTGAAGTGGGTATACTAAGTAATGGATCAATCCATTTTAAGTGGGTATACTGAAATCCCAGAAATGTTGAAGTGGGTATACTGCGTATACCTGCGTTCTACGTAGACTACACCACTGGGGGGGAGAGAGAGAGAGAGAGAGAGAGAGAGAGAAACTCATGTCCTACAGCACCTGCAGTGAGCTCCAGCAGCAGCAGTGCAGTCATGTGGAGCCTGACTGAGGGAGGTTTTTGTACGGCGCTTTATCACTGTGTGAACACCCATTTACTGTTGATATTGTGTATACTCTGACAGTAGTAAACTCCTGCATCCTCATCCTGGACATCACTGATGGTCAGAGTGAAGTCAGTCCCACGCCCGGCTCCTCCACCAACAAAGCGACTGGGAGTTGATCCATAGCGGGTCCTTATGGCATGCATTAACAGTTTAGGAGCTTCTCCAGGTTTCTGAAGGTACCAGGAGAGACAGTCGCCAACGTTGTAACAATTTGCATTAAGGCCTGTGCTGGTCCTGCAGTTGAGTGTGATGGTTTGTCCCACAAGAGCAGCTTTCACTGCTGGAGTCTGAGTCACAGTAATCTGACATCTGCATGCTGAAATAAATTGAAAAATACAGGAAAAAATGTAGACCTACAACAAAACTGTTAAAATATGTTTATCATTTTCATTCTTCAAGTAATTCACTTTCCTCAAACACATTACCTGTAATACAGAGCAGTAGAGTCCAGATGAATTTGATGTTGTTGGTCATTTTCTTCTGATAATGTCCACTGAGTTGAATGCCCCACTTTTTTCCCTCACATATAAAGACCTCAGACACGTTTCTCAGTATACTAATGCAAATTATATACAGTACCTTCACCACCCATTCCCACCACAGATTCTCATCAACAGTGTGTGTTCTCCATCCCCTGGTGGCCATAACGGGAAATAAAGGCTGGGACAGCACACTAACATGCATGGATGTTCATGTTTATTTGGGCCATACGGTAGCTCTGACACCATTAATAGCAAAACTGAGACGTTATCCAGATCTTAACTGAATTGGACCAACCCTCAGAACCAGTGAAGTAGGTCAGTAGAACATATTTATCACAAGACATGGTGAACTAGTGTTTGGTAGACCACTGGATCATATTTATCACAGGGCAGGGCAGTGATCAGTAGATCATATTTATCACAGGACATGGTGAAGGAGATCAGTAGATCATGTTTACCACAGGACATGGTGAAGGAGATCAGTAGATCATGTTTACCACAGGACATGGTGAAGGAGATCAGTAGATCATGTTTAGCGTAGGACATTGTGAATTAGGTGACATGGTGAACCAGTGATCAGTAGGTCAGTAGAACATATTCATCACAAGACATGTTGAGATAGGTGCTGGATGAGATAGCTCCAAAACTAAACTGAACACTATAGAGGCCATGGCCTCTGCTTTTATTTGTTAGTTAATTGTTAGTGTGTCTCAGTAAGACATATTAATTAGAAATAAAACAAAAATGTTCTTCCAATGTTAAATGATAAGGTCCTCAGTCCTAAAATCATCCATGAACATCCAAAATATTAAATAACTTAACTTAAGCTGTATTCCCCACACTACTACTACTTGCTGCTGTATGCTCACCTCCCTGTAACGGCACAGTCACACAGTCAGGCCCAGTGTACCGTGAAGAGGTTTTTGTACGGCGCCTCTATGAGTCTGTATCACTGTGGTGGACTTTCGGAGGTGGCAGCAGACTTGAAGTTGGAGGTAAGTTAACTGTTTTAATCATTTTTCATCAGTTTTAGATTTTAGGTTTCAACTTCAGGTGGCCATGGAGTGTGATTCTATGTTGCGGTAAAATTATGACCTTGAAGAATCTTATTTCTTTTTAACGGTCTGTTTTAGAGTGATCAAGAACAGTACTTATGTTTATTTTGTTTCTCAGATTTGTAGTTAGTGAAATCGTGTAAAAATGTGAGGGAAATTCACTGCTGCGATGGGTTTTTGCACATCTGCAAATACCATTTTTACCACTTCTGTACATATTTAGCAGTAGACTTCATGTGGGAGGCAACTGAAGGGTTATAGCTTTTTATTATTAGTTGTTTTGTATTTCTTTGAGGGGGAGGGAGAACTTTTCATTGATGATATAAAATTTATAATACAGATAATTTACATTGCACTTGAAACAGTGTTACGTTTTTCAACATTACGTACTCTGGTGTGACATTTATGTGAGTTGCTTTTTAATTTGGACATAGTCAACATTAATTTGAACATAGTTCATTACTTTAGCTGTACTTTGTGCTTAATGTAGTAGCTTATTGTGTGTGTTCTCAAAATTATTTAAGACACATTGCACCAGTGACGTGCAGTGAAGGGTATGGTAGGGTAGGCAGTAAATATAGAATATATATATTTTAACGGTGGGTTCGGTCCTCCCCCAGAAAAAAATGTATTTCTTAGATGCAATTTCCTGCATTTTAACAAAATCTGGAGAGTCACTATCAGCTAAAAAAAACTTTTACAAAAGACTAAAAACTTTGAACAAATAGTCCCCTTTCATGCAGATCTGAAATAGGCAAATAGGCCTATTCACATAAACATGCTGATATGGTCTTTAATGTGCAACACATTAGTATGTTTCTCTAAATACTGTAAATATAAAGTAGGCTATAAGATGCCATCAGTGCTTAACCACCACAGCTCGAATAACTAAATAAGTAAATAGGCTACACTATTTAGACATTTGGACATTGTCAGTAGACCTAAATCTGAAACAATAAGTGAAAACATAATTTCAATTTCTTGAAAAGGCCAGCTACACTTATTTGTTTTGCCAAATTGCCAAATTAGCTCCAGGACCCATACTTTGTACACCTTTAAGGACCTGTAGGCCTACATTTTACAATAATAATTTAGAAAGCTACAACATCACAACATTTTGGGGGAAAAGCTTTAACTTTTGGCTTTAGCAGTTGATTTTGTTGCTCTTCTGTTTATTCTGTTGCAAATGCCAGGGTGTTTCACATGTGTAACGGAGGCTAACTAGCACAGAGTTGGCGTGGAACGTTGGTAAAACCTCCCTCCGATAGCCTCATACAGTCTCGTGCCGTTGGGTCGAGAGACTAGTCTCTTGGCCCAGCGGTATCGTACTGTGTCTCCCATTGCCGAACCGTTGTAGTTGACGAGGATGCAGGTTCGATCCCCGAGGGGGGTGAACAGGTGCAAGATGACCTCCGTCACACATGGATGGAGGGTGGCACAGTGTAGCCTACTTTTGAAGATAAAATGTCTAGTTCACCAACTGTGAATCACACCATAGCATGTGAGGGGAAAACGATTTACATTTAGCAATAAACCAACCTAAGTAACAGCTCCTGCTTCACTGCCGCGTTTTGTGCTGCTAATCAAACACTTACAGACAAGAAGGAAAGTAGGCAAGGGGGCGGGTTGCTTGCAAACATGACCCGTGCATTCAGACAGTATCGAGTAAACCAACGAAACCACTTCTGAGACTCATTCTTGTGCGTGATAGTATTCTCAAACACTTCAGCTACGGTTGTGCAAGGTGTTTCAAATTAAGTCAATTTGTGAGTGCGGATTGGAAGCACTCCGAGAAACCATCCCCAGTCAATCGTCCTGTTCCACGTTGATCTCACACACTGCGCACTTCAAAAGAACGCAGCTGCACTTGCTAACAGGCTCCACACAACTCACGCATCGCGTAGTCATCATCATAATAAACTAGACTGCCTGTGCAGTCGCCTTCGACTGCTTAAGGTATATCCCCGAAACGCTCAAAAAACAATCTCGTGTCCATAATAACACACACACACGGTCTATTCATGTCCACCACAACCAATCTTCAATGTCAACACCCTGAAAACTAGACTGCCTGTGCAGTCGCCTTCGACTGCTTAAGGTATATCCCAGAAACGCGACGCTTCCAGTCCCCAATCATTCCTACCACTCCCGTCCACCTTTTCATGAACGTGTATGATAAATACATAATATAAAATAAATATATTTAATATCTATACATAGATCAATGACGTGCATAGGCTTAAAACCAAATGACTATTGTGAAAATGAAGGAAAAAATGGGGCAAATGGTAACACTGTTTTAATGGTTCACTATTACAGTGGATATACCACATTAGGTACAGTGTAATAACCAGTGTAACAATATTTAATACCACGTCATACCAGTGTGACACCATGTACCAATTTTGTACTTATATCATGTAGGCTATTTGTGTGTAAGTGGTATTACATGGTATTGCATATTTGTACACTGGTATTACACTAGTATTACATGGTATTACATATTGTTACACTGGTTATTACACTGTACCTGGTATTGCCTATTTTTACACTGGTATTACACTAGTATTACATGGTATGAAATATTGTTACACTGGTTATTACACTGTAGGCCTACCTGATATGGTAGATTCACTGAAATGGTGAACCATTAAATTAAGGAGTTACCGGGCAAATCAATCCACCCAGTCAGAAGTTATGGGCCAAATAAAAATTCCACCATTTTGAAAGTGTTGACCTCCAAACTCGAATCAGTTCATGAACCCACCCTGCAGCATTCACACACCAAATCTGGGACAAATCCATCCACCCGGTCAGAAGTAATGGGCCAAACAAAAATTCGGCCATCTTGAATTCGGCCATCTTGAAATTGTTGACCTCCAAACTCGAATCAGTTCATGAACCTACCCTAGAACATTCACACACCAAATCTGGGACATATCCATCCACCCGGTCAGAAGTTATGGACCAAACAAAAATTCGGCCATCTTGAATTCGGCCATCTTGAAAGTGTTAACCTCCAAACTGTAATCAGTTCATGAACCCACCCTAGAGCATTCACACACCAAATCTGGGACAAATCCATCCACCCGGTCAGAAGTAATGGGCCAAACAAAAATTCGGCCATCTTGAAATTGTTGACCTCCAAACTCGAATCAGTTCATGAATCTACCCTAGAACATTCACACACCAAATCTGGGACAAATCCATCCACCCGGTCAGAAGTTAAGGACCAAACAAAAATTCGGCCATCTTGAATTCGGCCATCTTGAAAGTGTTAACCTCCAAACTGTAATCAGTTCATGAACCCACCCTAGAGCATTCACACACCAAATCTGGGACAAATCCATCCACCCGGTCAGAAGTAATGGGCCAAACAAAAATTCGGCCATCTTGAATTCGGCCATCTTGAAATTGTTGACCTCCAAACTCGAATCAGTTCATGAATCTACCCTAGAACATTCACACACCAAATCTGGGACAAATCCATCCACCCGGTCAGAAGTTAAGGACCAAACAAAAATTCGGCCATCTTGAATTCGGCCATCTTGAAAGTGTTAACCTCCAAACTGTAATCAGTTCATGAACCCACCCTAGAGCTTTCACACACCAAATCTGGGACAAATCCATCCACCCGGTCAGAAGTAATGGGCCAAACAAAAATTCGGCCATCTTGAATTCGGCCATCTTGAAATTGTTGACCTCCAAACTCGAATCAGTTCATGAACCTGCCCTAGAGCATTCACACACCAAATCTGGGACAAATCCATCCACCCGGTCAGAAGTTAAGGACCAAACAAAAATTCGGCCATCTTGAATTCGGCCATCTTGAAAGTGTTAACCTCCAAACTGTAATCAGTTCATGAACCCACCCTAGAGCTTTCACACACCAAATCTGGGACAAATCCATCCACCCGGTCAGAAGTAATGGGCCAAACAAAAATTCGGCCATCTTGAATTCGGCCATCTTGAAATTGTTGACCTCCAAACTCGAATCAGTTCATGAACCTGCCCTAGAGCATTCACACACCAAATCTGGGACAAATCCAAACATCCGTTCAAAAGTTATCGCGTTAACACGAAAGACCTTACGCGGCGGCGGACGCGGCGGACGCGGCAGACGCGGCGGCGGCGGCGGTGCAGGCAAAACCATTACATCCCCGACGCTCCGCGTTTCGGGGATATAATTAGGAAAATGAAGTCATGTTGTACGCTCAAAAAACAATCTGGCGTCCATAATAACACACACACAGTCTATTTATGTCCACCACCGCACAAACAATCTTCAATGTCAACACCCTGACAAACTAGACTGCCTGTGCAGTCGCCTTCGACTGCTTAAGGTATATCCCCGAAACGCGACGCTTCCAGTCCCCAATCATTCCTACCAGTCCCGTCCACCTTTTCATGAACGTGTATGATAAATACAAAATATAAAATAAATATGTTTAATTTCTATACATAGATCAATGACGTGCATAGGCTTAAAACCAAATGACTATTGTGAAAATGAAGGAAAAAATGGGGCAAATGGTAACACTGTTTTAATGGTTCACTATTACAGTGGATATACCACATTAGGTACAGTGTAATAAGCAGTGTAACAATATTTAATACCACGTCATACCAGTGTGACACCATGTACCAATTTTGTACTTATATCATGTAGGCTATTTGTGTGTAAGTGGTATTACATGGTATTGCATATTTGTACACTGGTATTACACTAGTATTACATGGTATTACATATTGTTACACTGGTTATTACACTGTACCTGGTATTGCCTATTTTTACACTGGTATTACACTAGTATTACATGGTATTAAATATTGTTACACTGGTTATTACACTGTAGGCCTACCTGATATGGTAGATTCACTGAAATGGTGAACCATTAAATTAAGGAGTTACCGGGCAAATCAATCCACCCAGTCAGAAGTTATGGGCCAAATAAAAATTCCACCATTTTGAAAGTGTTGACCTCCAAACTCGAATCAGTTCATTAACCTACCCTGCAGCATTCACACACCAAATCTGGGACAAATCCATCCACCCGGTCAGAAGTAATGGGCCAAACAAAAATTCGGCCATCTTGAATTCGGCCATCTTGAAATTGTTGACCTCCAAACTCGAATCAGTTCATGAATCTACCCTAGAACATTCACACACCAAATCTGGGACAAATCCATCCACCCGGTCAGAAGTTATGGAACAAACAAAAATTCGGCCATCTTGAATTCGGCCATCTTGAAAGTGTTAACCTCCAAACTGTAATCAGTTCATGAACCCACCCTAGAGCATTCACACACCAAATCTGGGACAAATCCATCCACCCGGTCAGAAGTAATGGGCCAAACAAAAATTCGGCCATCTTGAATTCGGCCATCTTGAAATTGTTGACCTCCAAACTCGAATCAGTTCATGAACCTACCCTAGAACATTCACACACCAAATCTGGGACAAATCCATCCACCCGGTCAGAAGTAATGGGCCAAACAAAAATTCGGCCATCTTGAATTCGGCCATCTTGAAATTGTTGACCTCCAAAGTCGAATCAGTTCATGAACCTGCCCTAGAGCATTCACACACCAAATCTGGGACAAATCCAAACATCCGTTCAAAAGTTATCGCGTTAACACGAAATACCTTACGCGGCGGCGGCGGCGGACGCGGCGGCGGCGGCGGCGGTGCACGCAAAACCATTACATCCCCGACGCTCCGCGTTTCGGGGATATAACAAGTGACAACAAAAGGCACCACGAAAAAACTTGAGCATGTTCATGTTAAAAGTCTACCCGCAGCATAATAATTAGATGAATCTTACCTTAAAGCAGAATCACAAGTAGGCTGTGTTTTTCATGCAAGCTAGTTCCATTAAAAGCCCGGGGTGGTTGACATGATGAAGACATTTTGTCCCAGTGTATTCAAACTACTTGAAGCTGCTACCCATCTGATGTTGAATATTTCCACAATGCAGCGATTGCAAACGGCTCAGCTGTCTGTCACTTGAACCGTCTTTCTTGCTACTTCTCGGCATTTTTTAAAATAATAAAGACAAAAAGACAAAGACTGCCATGTTTTCTTTCCGATACGGCTAGATTTGAACAAGCCTTGCCTTGCTAGTTGTTGCTATCATAGCTGCCTGTAGGCAGAAATTGGCTAGTACCTGAATTGTAGCAATTTTTCATTTTGGGCGCTGTGATTGGCTCACATACTCCCGCCACAGTCTAAAGGCTCTGCTTTTAGTCCCATTGACAAGCTATGTGACAACTTAATACGCATGCGCAAACTTCTACATTGACAGCACTGAAGGCAGGCTAGGCAGAGGAAAAGCGAGCCTTACCGGGCTGCCTGGCTGGCATTCGAAAGCTCTGCTTTCACTACCAGCAGCCTGTCTCTGCTACCAGCCGGGACTGCGCGTTGCCACGGCAACCTGCCCAAGCCTGAGCGCTTTGCTTCGTGCGATTACTTAGGTTTTTGATCGTTGTCCTGCGTATACTGTACTTTAAACAGCTCATAATTTATGCTGAATCAATGTTATTGTTGTGTATGTGAACTCTGAAGAATATTTTTTAAAACACGTGTTAGTTTTTATTTTTAAGACATTTATCCCAGGGTAGGCACTGCCTACCCTGCCTACCCTGACCGCACGTCTCTGCATTGCACACTGCGAAACATGAACTCTGAAATGAAATCTAATTCTATAAACCAAGACTAAAGGACTGAAATATAAGACCTAGGACTCACTGTGTTCTCTAAAATAGTCTACATGTATTCTAACAAATATACATGTATATGTTTTTGCAGATTAAAAGTAGCCATTGAAAATTATCGTGATCAGAATAATATCCGGTGTAGAATTACTCTTGTGCTTCTTTCCTACTGCATGACTGTGTTTTTCACGTTTCATATTGTAACCTTGTGTATCCTTTTTCCTCCCTTTTATTGTCTTTATTCCCCAGGTGACACCACTCCCAAACTGACAGTGCTGCCCCCCCTGGACACCAGCGGGAGTTCGGCCACGCTCATGTGCCTGGCTAACGGAGGCTTCCCGTCCGACTGGAGTCTGAGCTGGTCTGTAGCGGGGAGCAGCAGGAGCGGGGAGACCAGTCTCTGGGCCCCACAGAAGGACGGCCTGTACAGCTGGAGCAGCACCCTGACCCTCCCTCTCCAGGAGTGGACCCAGGACGTCCCAGTGACCTGCCAGGCAACACAGGGCTCCCAGACTGTCACCAAGATCCTGAAGAAATCAGACTGCTCCTAGGCTCTGCTTTAATGTCTGCCATTATTCTGATTTAGAGTGTGTCTGATAGGGACTCTTCCTCTCTTCCTCTCTCTATGTGTGTGCAGCTCTGAGTGACTTTTAAAAATATTCTCTTTGTTAATTTTTCATATCATTTCAGAATCTGAGAAACGTACTGCTTTGAGTTTTTTTTCTGGCAATTGCTTAATAAAGACCTTTAATCAGATTTTAGACTTGCTGTTGTCATTATGTGTGTTTTTATGACAGTCTGATCATCTTATCCTTCATAATATTCAATAATATAACATGTGCATTTGCATTCATAGGATTTTATTTTAGGTTTTTATTTTACTTCAGTTCTTCAAAACAGTTCTACTTCTACATACGTACCTCCATACATCCTACACATAAGTGGTCTATCATTCTCTAAAAAGTCATGATACTGATGCCGCCTTTTTGAAATCTGGTGGGAACTCTTGAACATCTGGCAGTAGTGCTGCTCTATTCTGGGACTAGCAGACCCACTCAAGCCTGGCAATGCAAATACTAGTTTCCCCCACAGAGTGCACTGTTTCCTGGGTTACACCTACAGCCACAAACTGCCCTGAGACATCTGTGCTTAGTCACACTACAGAGTCACGCTCCAGAGGTTGCCGGTTCGACTCCCGACCCGCCAGGTTGGTGGGGGGAGTAATTAACCAGTGCTCTTCCCCATCCTCCTCCATGACTGAGGTACCCTGAGCATGGTACCGTCCCACCGCACTGCTCCCCATGGGGCGCCACTGAGGGCTGCCCCCTTGCACGGGTGAGGCATAAATGCAATTTCGTTGTGTGCAGTGTGCAGTGTTCACTTGTGTGCTGTGGAGTGCTGTGTCACAATGACAATGGGAGTTGGAGTTTCCCAATGGGCTTTTACTTTTTTTGCTTTCACTGTTATCCCAGTCTGACTACAAACTTTTTTTTCGTGTGAGTGTTGGTCTGTGAAGTATACAGGACACCTCATCATCAGTAATTCATATCAGGATCTCCAGAGTGGTATACTAAGAAGCTGGTTCAGGAGTAAACCAGGTTAAGTTAAGAGGTAAGTCATCTAATAGAAGAGCCTGGAGTCCGAGAAGAGCCTGGAGTCCTCATTTTCTTAAGAAATTTGAGGACTCCAGGCTCTTCTGTTAGATAATTTACCTCTTAACTTAACTGGGTTTACTCCTGAACCGGCTTCATAGTATAGGGCCCAGCCAGGTGTTAACCATTGATGTGCACGGAGCAACAACAGAATACAATCTACTACTATGGTATGGCCCAGTGGTGTAGTCTACTTTTTTATGGTGGGTATACTATATATTTGACCATTTTTTGAAGTGGGTATACTGTATATATTTGTGCTATTCAAAATAATGGATCAATCCATTTTAAGTGGGTATACTGAAATCCCTGAAATTTAGAAGTGGGTATACTCCGTATACCCGCGTTCTACGTAGACTACACCACTGGTATGGCCAGTGCTCTCCAATTATTTCTCCCTGAGGACCAAATTATGTCGCGCAAACAAGACTGAGGGGTAAACAAATCGCCCAACTGTATGGGCACAGATAGCACACATATATGTTTTCATTTGTTCCAACCTCACGGCAGGCCAAAGGTTTGCCGTGCCCGGGCCATATCTGTTCCACAGCCGCTATTTGGAGACCACAGCCCCTAGTCCTATAGGCCCCTCGGCCTAGTGTATAATGGCCTGTTATTCCTGATATTCTCCACTAGGGGGAGATGTTTGATCAGGACCAGACTGTACCAGGCACCATGTGTCATGCTGGGTGGACCAGACTGTACCAGGCACCATGTGTCATGCTGGGTGGACCAGACTGTACCAGGCACCATGTGTCATGCTGGGTGGACCAGACTGTACCAGGCACCATGTGTCATGCTGGGTGGACCAGACTGTACCAGGCACCATGTGTCATGCTGGGTGTCTGTCTACCACAGAGTCTTGTCAGTCTCTACAATGAATGTTCACACATGAGAGCACCTTACAAGTGTAGGCTTATATTTGTGGTAAGAGTTATAGGCCTGACTACAGAGCTTATTCTGGTGTGAATGTCTCCAGGTGTTTCAGGATCTTACTGTAGTTATTGAATACACTCCTCTGAGGCATGCTGGCTTCATGTGATCAATCCTTAATGTGTGCATTATCCTATTCAGTCCCCTAAAGTCTTCATTTGGTGAATGTGTATCCAGTAGTCTATTCAAAGCTAATACTGCATCTAATATTGTCGAATGATTCCATGTCTTTTGCTATTAATCAATTTTTTTTATCAATCTTTTCTACCGTCTACCGGATATAGATGATATTTTATTTAGCTACTTTGAAGGCCACTTACTTATCTGCCTGTGTTGGGGGTAAGGAGTAATCTGACTCTCACCAGATTGGGATTACATTCATTTGATGAGAGTCATGTTAGGTAAAGACAGCCTGGAGTTATCATAACAGTAGGGGTTTGGGGAGCTGTAATAGTAGGGTTTGTGCTTTGACATGTATTCCTCTCTCTGCTGCTCCAAATGAGTCCATCCTCCACACTGCTGTCCTGGGATCAGCACTGCCCCCTTTGGCTCCTCTTGGTAGTGTCCACTCTACTCCACCTGCCCTCTCTCTTCTGCTGCTGTCCATGGTGCTGAATCTCCTGTAGCTAAAGCCCAAATGGAAAACTCCAACTCCCATTGACATTGTGACACAGCACTCCACAGCACACAAGTGCACACTGCACACAAAATTGCATTCATGCCTTACCCGTGTGAGGGGGCAGTACCCAATGGCGCCTGAAAGGGAGCAGTGCGGCAGGATGGTACCATGTTCAGGGTACCTCATTCATCGAGGAGGATGGGGGAGAGCACTGGTTGATTACTCCCCCCACCAACCTGGCATGTTGGGAATCCTTTGGGCTACAAGTCCCTAACCACTTACCCATGACTGCCCCCCCCCCATGCCAAAGTCCATCTGTATAAGCCCTTCCACTTGGCAGCCATCTTGGCGACGCCTCAGGGCAGCTATTTTGCGCAGCTCTTTCTCTATATGTTTCAACTGGGCATGAGCAGCATTTGCTCGCGAGATGATTGGTTCAATGACTTTCAATGAATTTGCTCTTTTTGGTTGGATATTGGAAATGAAAAAAGGCTCCCTTGTTCAGCTTTCCCTCTATGCTGCTTGTGAACACATTTGAGCTCGTACAAAAGGTGTTAAACTTTCCATGTTATTTCATCTGATGTTTATCTAAATATGTGGTTTAAATTGGTTGCAACACTCTGAGTATATCTCAAATTTGGCAGTGCAATAATTACATTTGGTCCCCACCCTCAACCACACACACACACACACACGCACGCACGCACACACACACACACACACACACACACACACACACACACACACACACACACACACACACACACACACACACACACACACACACACACACACACACACACACACACACACACAGACACACACGCCAGACCCTATTGCTCCAGCAGCAGCAGTGCAGTCATGTGGAGCTTGACTGAGGGAGGTTTTTGTACGGCGCTTTATCACTGTGTGAACACCCATTTACTGTTGATGTACTGTTGACTCTGACAGTAGTAAACTCCTGCATCCTCAGCCTGGAAATCACTGATGGGCAAATAAAGTC
>NW_026945577.1:2095879-2103044 GCF_034702125.1 Engraulis encrasicolus | reverse complement strand
ACCACACAAGGACATAAATGTCACCAACGAGAGCCGTTATCCACTCATGCAAATCAGCATCTACATGCAAATACTTCACCAGAGATGCATTCACCAACACACCATGTGGCTGATTAGAGTAAATATCAATGTTTGTTGCATATACGTATATAGAATTGATTACAGTAACATCATCGCTAAATCTATAATCTTCAGTTTCTGACTTTTGTATACATTAACTCAACATGCTCTTTTCCACAGCGCTCTAAATAATCAAGTTGTATACTGTACTATGCGGTATATCTCAAGAAAAAAAGACACTATAGATGTATTGGCCAATGCTTGGTGTTGCTAAAGTATGGGTTGATAGCACATACTCTGTCTACAGTGATTCTCAACCTTTTTTGAACAAGCGCCCCCTGGACCTCATCCTAAGCCTCCCAACGCCCCCTTGACCTCATCACAGGGCCGGTTTTTAGCATAGGCCGGCTAGGCCGTCGCCTAGAGCGCCATGTGAAGAAGGGGCGCCGAAATGGCGCTCTCCTATGAGTAATTTTGCGATATGAATTTTTTTTTTATGAAGTCGCAATCAACAAAGAGTGGCGAAAGCGCTCCTCACGGCAAAGCGCCCCTCAGCCAATAGTAATATCGCTTCCAACTGTCTCTGGGAAGTCTGTGAACCAATAAACAGACAGTTCTGAGAAAGGGGGCGGGACGAGTGACAGCGTCCGAGCTATTTTGAATTTGGAGACTCACTCGAGAGACAGAGAGGGCAAGCGCAAACAGTAGTGCTGCTCTGCTGGATGGAGATTATTATGTTCTCATTAAACCACTCATTGCCTGATGCAGGAGTTTCAGAGGGTGTTTTGGAACTATGTGATTTAATCAGCAATCGTTTGTGATTATGGAAAGCCTAACAGTTATGAGGTTACTATTTGGAATTAGAGAGAAAAAGAGCTTTGTTTTTGATCAGAGAAATCGCTAGTTAGCATGCTAACATTAGCCAAGTATGCCAAGCAATGAAATCCAGTAAAGTAGCTGTTAGTAGCCTACTCACTAACACCCACCTGATATCATAATACTTGCTTAGGTTGACAAGCAATGTAAAGTAAGACTGGTGCAATGTTTAAAACAATTTTAGCTGCCATATCTCCTTCCATCCACATGAATTACCTGCTTGTTGTAAGCTTAAAAAACATTAATTTCCAGACCAGAATGACATAGCCTACATTAATCATGTAACAGAACCATGCACAGCAGACAAGTGAGGCTGAGTGATGTAGTATTGCAGACAAGTGAGGCTATTTACTATATTTTGTATATTATGAAATTCAATAGCGTGACAGCTCTTCTCCCTTTCTCTCACCCTGTCCCTCCAGTTCAAACACATAGATAGCCCCCAGTGGCGGAACAATTGCACACAGGGCCCCAGGGCAAGGCACTTATAGGGCCCCTTATACCGCTTGCCAAGCTCACAATAGGGCCCCCACCACCAATACGGGAGGGCCCTGGGCCCAGGGGCAAGTGCCCTGCTCGCCCCCCCTATAGCTCCGCCCCTGATACCCCCCTTCTCATTCTCCTACTCACAAATGTAGGCCTACCACTATTTCCAGTCCAGAAATGAAATTGGTTTGGAAGACAGCACAAATGGGTAGCTTATTAAAATTGTTATGCTGCCATGCTTTGTGATGCTGTAGGTAGTGTAGATCAAGGCAGACCTCCTTGGTAGGCTTATTGTCTACACATGCATTTTACATGCAAATGTAGGCCTGTATCACTCTCCTGGCATTTCAATTTCACGTTACAATTCAAACACATTGATAACCTCCCTCTCATCTGGGGTTGGGGGCCCCACCACCATCACATCCAACACACCACACAGTGAAGCTATTTTCATGCGACTCAATCTGATGTGTTGGTCGCCTGTCAAAAAGAACCACAAATCCATTTGATGAAAAACGGATATTGTTCTTGATGCTATTTAGTTAAGCTTACTACGGATATTACTCTTGTGTTCTGTAAGGTATAAGAAAGAGGTTTTTTTTTTCTTTCAAAGGTGGGGGGGGGGGGGGGGGGGGCAGAACTCAAACTCGCCTAGAGCACCAAATAAGCTAGAACCGGCCCTGCCTCATCACAAGCCTGCCAACACCCCAATTACTATATTAAAAAATCCATTGTCCCCAATGACAACTATGCACCGCCCCCCGTCCTTCTCACTGCCCTCCATGGATTCCCCCAACGTCCCCTGGGGGGCTGTGCCACCCCCGTTGAGAAAAACTAGGAAGACAAGACACTTGGGATGTTAAATAGCCATTGCTTGGTGATGTGAGTGGGCCTAGTGTCCAGGAGGAGTGGAAGGGAGTGGAAGTGCAGTGGACAGACTGCAGTCTAGCATGAATGTGGACTGAACAGACTGCAGTCTAGCATGAATGTGGACCGGACAGACTGCAGTCTAGCATGAATGTGGACCGGACAAGCTGCAGTCTAGCATGAATGTGGACCGGACAGTCTGCAGTCTAGCTTGAATGTGGACAGGCTGCAGTCTAGCATGAATGTGGACTGGACAGACTGTAGTGTAGCATGAATGTGGACAGGCTGCAGTCTAGCATGAATGTGGGCAGGCTGCAGTCTAGCATGAATGTGGACTGGACAGACTGTAGTGTAGCAGGAAGTGGACCGGACAGTCTGCAGTCTAGCTTGAATGTGGACTGGACAGGAAATAACTGTATATAATGTGATTGTTTCTGGGATATTCATACTACCACGGTCTCAAATGAATTGTCATTCACACACACACACACACACACACACACACACACACACACACACACACACACACACACACACACACACACACACACACACACACACACACACACACACACACACAGAGAGAGAGAGAGAGAGAGACTAAACTAAGTAAACCCAAGGAGTTGAAAGATTTTAGACCAGTAGCTCTTACGTCCTTGGTGATGAAAATCTTTGAAAAAATTCTTAAAGCTGAAGTGATGTCCTTGGTCACTGGTAAACTGGATCCATTACAGTTTGCTTATCAAACTGGTAGAAGTGTGGACGATGCGAAACTCTTTATTTTAGATGCAGTATATAAACACTTGGAAAAGGCTGGGTCCCATGTTAGGCTTTTTTTGCAGAGTTTTCTTCTGCTTTCATCAAAATGCAGCCACATATCCTGATCGAGAGACTAGCAAATGATTTCCAGCTATCTAATCAACTATTGCTGCTACTTTTACATTTTTTAACAGATAGAATACAGCGAGTATTTGTAAATGGTCAACTATCACAACCCATTTCCTCAAATACGGGCTCGCCGCAAGGCTGTGTTCTCTCTCCTTTACTTTTTATTTTGTACACCGACAGCTGCAGGACTTCCCAACAAGGAAGTCACTTAGTCAAGTTTTCAGATGACACTGCACTGCTATCTTTATTTCAAGGCCCACATTCCAGTCATGGGCTAGCATTGACCTCATTTGTGAAGTGGTGCGACGATAATTTTTTAGATTTAAATGTAGCCAAGACAAAAGAGCTCATAATTGATTTTAGGAAGGCAAAGGCAGAACCAATAGCAAGTGTCATACATGGGGGGATGTGGAAATTGTTTATTCTTATAACTACTTAGGTACAATATTTGAAAGTGAGCCCAAGGATCATGTAAACACTGAGACAATTGTCAAAAAGGGACAACAGAGAATTCATTTGCTGAGGAAGCTTAACTCCTTCAGTGTCTCTAAAACCATTTTACGTAACTTTTATCAGTCTTTTATTGAGAGTCTCTTAACTTTCTCTTTTTTATGCTGGTTCAATAGCCTTTCAGTCAAAGACAAGAACAGTCTCAGCAGTCTTGTTAACATGTCATCAAAGATTATTGGAACACAGCTAAATAGTCTGAGTGCTCTGTTTAACAAACAGGCAGTCCAAAAGGCTAAAAGTATCATTAGTCAACCTGACCATGTTTTAAGTGGTGAATTTTCATTAATGCCCTCTGGGAGGCGCTATTATTCTGTCAGGACAAAAGCAAAGTATTACTCTGGATCTTTCATCCCTACAACCATTAGATTATTAAACAAGGCTGTAGGGATAGAGTTCACCACTGAACATTTAATTTACTGAGGGCTGCTCTCATCACTGACAGGACAGGGTGTTTGAATGTGTTACAGTTTTTCTCGATTGCCTACACACAATTTTCGGAATCGGTCTTCGAATTCTCAAAACTCTACACACAAATCTCCAAACCTCACATACAACGGGCCAAACTCTTCACTACCTCTGAAAAATGCACGTCTTGTCTCAAAACAATGTACTCTCTTCTAAAAACCTCATTTTGTCGTCAAATGACACACACAGACAGTCACTACAATACACATTTGCAGACCCATTAAAACACTGTTGGGCACAGGGTAAAACTAATTTCTCCCAGTAACTTGGGCTTTTTTTGTTCTGGATTGCATGGATACTGTGACATAAGTTGGAAAAACTTCATTCCCACAACACACAAACAGAAACAGAAAGATTTTTATGTCTTTTTCACAAAAACAACACAAAGACAAACCCCACTGCCTATTTGGCAGAACAAAAAACCTATTACATTACTGTATAGCCTATTGATATGAAAAAAAACTCTATACTCAACTTATTTTCTTCAGTGTTCTACTTACTAAGGAGGGTATTTTTCTGCAGAAATATTGCTTTTAGACTCGGAGTACACAGATGTGTATATATTTTACATATTTTTCTGACATTTAAAAATTGCACTAATTTATTGTAAAATATTGGGTAACCACATGAAAGTTATGTCTTGTATAACATATTTTTGAGTTCAAAAACTAAACAAATGGGTTTTCTCCTTGTATCCACTCATTTTTCATCAATGTGACATGCAATGTGTGTCCTTATGGGGTGATGATTTCAGATTGTAAACCGGTATGAAGAGAGTTTGCCCATGTGATGAGGAAGTGAACATAGTATGGCAGTTGATTGTAGTGTTGTGAATGACAGTGTGTTCCATGAGAAACCCAGTGTTTTACTTTATGAACATTGAGTGTAATCCAGAGAATTGTGTGTAATGGTGTGAAAAGAGTGTGTTTTAAAACTGGAATTTGAGTGTTAAGTAGGAATTGTGTTTAGTGTTCAGTGACATTGGTTAGGGGAGTTGGGAAATGGGTGAGATGTTCCGAGAATTGTGTGTGAAGTACCAGAACTTGTGTGGAGGCAATCGAGAAAAACTGTAAAATGTGTATGTTTTTGTTTTCCTATTTATTTATTGATTTTTGTTGTTGTTTCCTTTAGGTTTTGTATTTCATTTTCTACTCTTTTTATTTATACTATCTATTCATTGACTGATGGAGACTGGGACCGCAAACTGAATTGCCCTTCATGGGACTAATAAAGTAATCTGAATCTGAATATGAATATGAAACACACACACACACACAGACACACACGCCAGACCCTATTCAGTGAGCTCCAGCAGCAGCAGTGCAGTCATGTGGAGCCTGACTGAGGGAGGTTTTTGTACGGCGCTTTATCACTGTGTGAACACCCATTTACTGTTGAGATAGTGTCCACTCTGACAGTAGTAAACTCCTGCATCCTCAGCCTGGACATCACTGATGGTCAGAGTGAAGTCACTACCCCAACTGGATCCTCCACCAGCAAAGCGACTGGGAGTTGACCCAAAGCGGGCGCTTATATAATACATTAACAGTTTAGGAGCTTCTCCAGATTTCTGGAGGTACCAGGAGAGACAGTCGCCATAGTGACAATTGTTATCAAGGTTTGTGCTGGTCCTGCAGTTGAGTGTGATGGTTTGTCCCACAAGAGCAGCTTTCACTGCTGGAGTCTGAGTCACAGTTATCTGGCCTCTGCATGCTGACAAATGAAATAACACATAATAGTAAAACATAGTGCATTTTTTTAAGTATACAATACATTTCTAAATGCTTCAGTTATTCTGTTATTACATACCTGTAATACAGAGCAAGAGAGTCCAGATTAATTTGATGTTGTTTGTCATTTTCTTTAGGTAATGTCCTCTAGAGTTGAATGTTCCAGTCCTCGTCTCCCTCACATATAAAGACATCAAGCACATGCTTTTCTTAGTTTAGTTATGCAAATTAAATAGCCTACCTTTACCACTCATTCCCTCCACAGATTCTCATCAACAGTGTGTGTTCTCCATCCCCTGGTGGCCATAACGGGAAATAAAGGCTGGGACAGCACACTAACATGCATGGGTGTTTATGTTTATTTGGGCCATACTGTAGCTCTGACACCATTATTAGCAAAACTCAGACGTTATCCAGATCTTAACTGAATTGGAACAACCCTCAGAACCAGTGCAGTAGGTCAGTAGAACATATTTATCACAAGACATGGCGAACTAGTGTTTGGTAGACCAGTAGATCATATTTATCACAGGGCAGGGCAGTGATCAGTAGATCATATTTATCACAGGGCAGGGCAGTGATCAGTAGATCATGTTTACCACAGGACATGTTGAAGGAGATCAGTAGATCATGTTTACCACAGGACATGGTGAAGGAGATCAGTAGATCATGTTTACAACAGGACATTGTGAATTAGGTGACATGGTAAACCAGTGATCAGTAGGTCAGTAGAACATATTTATCACAAGACATGTTGAGATAGGTGCTGGATGAGATAGCTCCAAAACTAAACTGAACACTATAGAGGCCATGAGCTTTTATTATTTTAGTGTGTCTCAGTAAGACATTAATTAGAAATAAAACAAAAATATCCTTCCAATGTTAAATGATAAGGGCCTCAATCCTAAAATCATCCATGAACATCAAAAATATTAAATAACTTGGTAAGCTGTATTCCCCACACTACTACTACTTACTGCTGTATGTTCCCCTCCCTGTAACGGCAGTTACACAGTCAGGCCCAGTGTAGCGTGAAGAGGTTTTTGTACGGCGCCTCTATGAGTCTGTATCACTGTGGTGGACTTTCGGAGGTGGCAGCAGACTTGAAGTTGGAGGTAAGTTAACTGTTTTTAATCATTTTTCACCAGTTTTAGATTTTAGGTGTCAACTTCATGTGACCATGGAGTGTGCTTTTATGCTGAAATTAGGACCTTGAAGAAGTTTTTGTTATTTTAAGTGTCTGTTTTAGAGTGATCAAGAACAGTACTTATGTTTATTTTGTT